>NW_014559346.1:79212-94927 GCF_001313825.1 Dinoponera quadriceps
GGTGGGGATGGGAGGGGGTGGGGAGAGGGGAGCCGGCTAGGCCTTGAAAAAGCGAAGACGAATAAAAGCACACGACGGGCTTATGAACGGGACTCTCTAGCGCGCTGAAGTCAGCGCGGCTATTTCTCGAGCTGAAGTCAGCGCACCTTTTCCTATAAAACTCTCTTAAGGTCTCGGCGCGCCTGCGAACATTGCACACACACACACACACACACACATGTATATTCGCGTGTCCTTTCTATTTATAATAATATCTCGCGTTAAATAGATCACGACGATACATACACCAAGTTCACGAGGAAATGTAATTTAGGAGAGCGACGAATCTCTCACGCTCGCTCGTAGCGAGTAAATAAGTATACAGGGTGTTTCTTAAGTACATCGAGAGGAGAGATATCCAAAGGATAAAGAACATTTATTCGGTGGTATACTAAGAACGTGTTTACTTAAATCTCGGAATTGATTTTTACGCAGAGTTACAGACTTAACTGCGTGCCGATCGAACTGACCGACGAATGTATGAACAAACGAGTGTTTCTCCGTTACCGTTTTCGTAACGTTTTCGGTAACTCGGTTCCGCCACTTGTTCTTGGGTTTAACGAAGTAGCGTTCGGAAGGAAGTATTCGAACCGTTTCGAACCTAACCTAATGTACGACGTAAACCTAATCTACGAGGAAGAAATGATCGAGGAAGCGAAGTGCGATGGTTCGCGCAAGTACAACGGACGATTGTTATGCGACAACAACAACGACGACGATGACAACGCGTTTCACGTTCCGTCGTAGCGAATGAATAAGTATATCCGGGGTGTTTCTTAACGTTAAAACTACCGACGATTAACGCGTACATTTTTACCGGAGCCACGGTTTAAATAAGCTTCTCGAAGGAACACGTAATGCGAGGGAAGGAAGAGATTTATTCGTTTATGAATTGCGGGAACAAGAATCGGCTGATCTCAGCGAACGCGCCGTTAGGAGTCGGAGTGACTTTGGTAAGAGAAAAGATCGACGATGAATGATCGATCGCGCGTACCGAAGACGCGCTCTACGGGTGGCGTGAGACGTAACGGATCGGGAAAGGGTGTAAAGTAAGCGTGAATAATAAGCAATAAATAGACACGCTGCGGCGCGCGCGACGTGCTTATCGGCGCTGCGCGTCGCGCGCGCACACACACGGCGAAGCGAGCGGTGTATGCGCATAGGTCAGTGGATTGCGTAACCAATGACGATATCAATTATTAGGCAGCCTTCGAGTATAGCCGAGGCGAGCCGAGCTGCTCGCCGGGAACCTTGCGAGCCTCATCAATGCCAACGGCGTTACGTGGCCGACGGTCGCGATTCGATCGTGCGCGCGTTTCACGAGAAGAAGCGAACTTTTATATAACGGAAAGGAAGACGAGGAAATCGTCCTTCTCCGAAACGCTCGATTTCAGCCTCGGAGACAGAGATTACGCAGGCGATTAGCGCAATTGCGTTCGCCCCGGCCGCGGGAAAAATGAAGGCACCGCCGATCGAGTTTCCCGGATCCGACATTTTCGGCTGGAAATCTCTCAAAGGCCCGGTACGAGGGCGGAGAAGGATCTCACTCCATCTCTTTCTCTCTCTCTCTCTCTCGTTCGCTCGCGTCCTCCTCTGTCCTACGGGCCTCTATAACTCGCTCCCTGTCCTCTTCGCCGAAAAATCCACCCCAACTTTCACCCTCGCCCACCATTCCCAGACAATTCTTCGGCCTAAGATGGCCGCCGCGCGAGGTCATCGCTAGACCACGCCCTGCGAAACGGTGCTTTCTGCCACGAGTGATGTCGTGGAGAAGACACCAAGAGCACCTCAAGGACGACGAGCGCGCTCCTGCGGGAAGCAACGGCACTCTCTCTCTTTCTCTCTCTCTCTCCCTCACACACCCACACACACACACACACACACCCCTCTCTCGCTCGCTTGCTCGCGTTCCTCTCTTCCCGGAAATCGCGAGTATGCGAGGCCGGCTGATTCGCGTGCATCACGCCGCGTGATGTGGGAAGATTACTGGTCATCATACGTGGAAACGATTAAGTGTTTCCTCATCCTGATTCCTCGTATGTATTCGCCGACGTCGCGGAGGACGTAGGACGGATACACTCGCGCGTCCATTTTTCCTTTCGATTCGGGAAGAACGCTCGAAGAGAAGCGTTCGATCCGCCGAATCAGTAATCCCGCGTTATTGATACGCGCGTTTTTTTCTCTGTTGTCAACACGTTCGTGTACCCTCGATCGTTCCGCGAGACGCGATTAATCCTCTCCGCACGCGTCCTCCTGTAATGAATTTCCCAACTTGGCGTTGGTAATACTCGGAATAAGATGATTATCGTGCAAATCATCGGCTGCTCGTTCTCCTTTGGTCTCACCCCGCCTAGTCCTCCTATTTATTCCCTCCTCCCCCCCCCCCTTTTTCTCTCTCTCTCTCTTTCTATCCGTCTCCCATCGTTCTCGCTGACCCGGCATGTATGCGGCTGGTGAAGCTTACGTAAGAGAGACGTACCTACTTACTTACCAACCCACCTACTGACTATTCAAGGGATCAAGGCAAACCGGTAGACAGGCAGGCAGGCAGGCAAACTAGTAGGCAGGTAGATGAGAGTGGGTAGGTCGGCGCATGTCGCGCGCGCATGCTTGTCGAGCGAACCTGCCAGAATGGACGGACGAACAACGGAAATACCATTCCGAAGAGAAGCGGCGCTCCTCGTCCCTCGAATGGTCCCACCTCGATCGTCCCACCGTTTTCCTCCGTTCCCCCGGCTGGCCCACCTCCTCCGTACGCACCGACGAAGAAGGGAAGAACGTTCAGAGTCCTAGAAGGATCACGGACGGTTCTCACGCCTCGTATGACGTAACCGCCTCGATTTAGGCCGGTCGATTCAATCAGTCCGGCCAGATACGAAAGCGAGAATTCGCCGAGCGAGCTAAACCGGATATGCTTCTCTCGCGAGGACTCGCGAGATCCACGAAAGTATCGCCGGGAACAGCGTTTTCTCGAGCGCGACCACGTCGGGAGACGAGGACGCGCCCGCTCGAACGGCGGCGGCGGGACGAAAATAATCGGAAATTTCATGAATAACTCGGAAGCCGCGGGCAAATTTATGCGGTCGCCTAGTAGTAGCGTGCACTGTGGCCCAGTTCGCAAAGAGGTTGACGGAAGGGTGGAGGAGACGGCGGAGGAGGATGATGAGAGGGCGAAGGAGGAGGAGGTTGGAGGCGTGGATCTGTGTCACTGCACACGCGCTCTCTATTGCTCGAAGCACTCTCTTCAACGGTTGTTCTTGGCCCCCTTGCTAAACCCGGAGAGCCGCTACGCTCGCTCCACACGGCTTTCCCGCTCGCACAAGGTGGCCGCGCAATCGACGAAATTCCAAGAAAAATCGTTACGCTCCCGATTTCTAAGTTTAGTTCACGTACGTGTAGGTCTGTGCAGGTTTTTACGGCGCAACGACAGCAGCCGGTGATACCGTTACCGGTTATGTCAGACAATCGAATGGAGTTGTCACCTACTTCGGAGACACAAGCCCCGAATGATTCCCGTCGGCTCGATTAAGTAACTTCCGAAGAATAGATTCGATCCCGCCAGACTTGATTCAATTTTATCGTCCTTTTATCGTCTACGTTCCGCATAGAAACCCCTCACGATTTTCCCAAATACAGCGTGGATTACGACCGAAAGTTGTCACGAAATAGGTTATTCCAGGTTAGTCGACGCACGTGTAACATGCGTGCGTACGTGCGCTTGTAAAATGTACGTATTAGGTGTACAAATTCATTCGGTGTCTCTTCCCGATGAAATCCAAAGTCTATTCGAAGTCAGAGGGTTTAGTGTAGATCTAATGTTCGGTATAATTTCCATTATTTTCCGCGACTTTAGTCCGTCTATCGGGGCAGCCGATGAACGCCCTCGCGGAAAGAACTTGGCGGTTTTGGCTCGACAAAGTCATCGATTTCTCGGACGACTGTCTTAAAATGCGTATCCGCCAGCATGATGTCGAAGCGACCGAAATAGGTGGTAATCCGACGAGGCTGGATCTGGCGAATGAGCCGCATGAGGGAGAATTTCCCAGGCCAATCCTTCGTCTCTCTTGCAGTATGTGACCGCGCGTTATCGCGCTGCGGAATCACCTGCCTAATTCCACTGCCGGTAAAAGGCTTTTTTACAAGTTTTACGAGTCACAGCACCTTCACCCAAAGCGGAACAGATCATTTCGATAGACTGAGCAGCACTTCTATCCCCAAAAAAAGGATGCGGTGCCTCAGATACCTCCTTTCGAACAGCATCGTGATAACTGCTGTTTCCTGAGGTTACACCGGCAAGGCCGTCAACTATTGCAGTGCTTCTTGAAGCTCAAGGCTGACACTTTCAAATCACTATGGGACAGGAAAAGAAAATTTAAATCGGAACCAGAGTTACAAGACGTTGAATGCAAAGGCACCGAATTCATTTGTACGCCTAATATTCTTTGAAAAATAATCGGACTCGGATCGGGAGATCGGACTGGGATCCCGATGAGATATCATTTTTTTATACGGGCTGTTCGCGTCACGCAATATGTCCTCCTCAACTCCTAAAACATCGAGACGTGTCGTCTCGTCTCCCTACATTTCCACTCGCGGGGTTTTGCGTCGAGACGGCACGACGGTAATGCTGGATTCAGTTAGGAAATGTAGGGCACCCGGTACGCGGCACGCAGGAAGCATCACGCGAGCGTGCTTCTCTAGCCTCTGCGTGTCGCAGCACTCATAATTGTAATGTTGCGTGATGTATATGTCCCAATCATGATCGTTACAATAAAATGTCCCATTCCAGGGTACCGTTGCGAAAGTGTCCTAAATACGCTCTCTCTCTCTCTCGTGCTCTCTTACGTAAGAATCGCAGCTCTAATTCGCGAGGAAGAGGCTCAAAGCGTCGAGCGTTGAAAAAAGCGCACCGCAAATCCAAGTGTTTAATTTTACATGCAGCCACTTTTCACACAATTGTTCGCGCGTTATATCATGTATGCATGATTTTACACACGCATAAGTGTGTAAAATTATACACTTAAATTTGCCGTGTAATTTTTACATATTTATACGTGCAAAATCATATTAGGAATACGTGTGAGTTGCGAATATGTAAGAAGAGACGCAGTACAACAAAATGTGTAAAATTATGTACTTGGAGTGTCGTGCGTGTGATCGTTCGCGGTGTGCCTCGTTATAAAATACGCTCTTCATATCGTCCGCCCGTCCGTCCGTCCGTCGGTACTGATAATTATCGCCCGCCTCCTTTACCATTCGTCCGACAATCATCCGCCGTGTGATTGTACGTGCAGCACGCGGGAAGAAGCGCGCGCTCGCCATTCGTTCAGTCTCGCTTTATCGGTCACTAGTCGTGTGCGCGCTTGTAAAATTGGCGTTACGCTCGACGTTACGCAAGCACGGACAATTTTCTAGCCCGCTCGGCTCGCGCGCACGCGCGCGCTCGCTCGCTCGCCATCCGCCGTATTCAATTTCTCGGTACGAGAATCGAAAAACAGTTTGAACATTGAACGTTATTTTATTGCGCATAAAAATATCTAATAATATATATTTTTTTTTTATGTTCAACTCTATGTATATATATAATATATATAATTGTAGTGTTTTATTTCAAATGTATCGTAATACCAATTGTTTTATTATATTAAGTCGAAATAATGTTGTGTAAAAACACGTTTTATATTTGTATAACTATACATATGTATATATCATATGTATATATATATATATATGTATATATACACACATACATATATATATTTTTTTTTCTATATTATTATCTTTTTTTTTTAATTCTAAGAACTTTTTTTATAATATGCCAAGAATTTTATGTGAAGTGGATGTATAATATTAATGGAACGTTCCTCTAATATTAAGAAATATTATGTGACATTCTTAGAATATTGCAAGAATATTATTTTAATATTTAATAATATTCATATAATATTCTAGAAGTATTGCGCGCTTATAGGGAAGAAGTGATGCATATTTGTCACTGCGACTGAGAATATTCATGTGAGCGTTCGGCTGCGTTATAAAAGTCTCAATGGAGACAACTGGATGAGCAGTCGACTGAATAGGAATCTTCCTGTTCCCACAACCGAATTTTCGTCTGGTCCCCGAGCGGTGAAAAATTTCGTTATAACAATGAAACGGTTTTTCCCGCGCACATATACACATAAGATCAAAGGTCATATTTCCTCTTTGTCTCCGGATTATTCTCAATCTGGCCAGAGGCATTAATCGAACGGTGAGTTCGATTATTAATATAAAAGCAGGAATTGAGGCGATCTATTATTATCCCAACGAATTCAATATTGCGTTGTCTGTTAACAATCAGTTCCAAATTCTAGCGGCGTTCGACGAGAGCCGTGTCAATTCAGAACTGTCGTAACCTTTTTCTACGATCGGCGTTGCTCCTGCGGCTTTCAAGCTTATAGGTTATGTGTGCGAGTTATGAGTGTACAAGGCTAGAGATCGCGTAATTTTCCGTCTAGAGAATGATACAGCATACATGACGCCGGCTGTACGATTAGAATCGTACGCCGCTTATCAACGATCGTCCACGATTATGCGTGGTGTTTGCGCGCATACGCGCCTATCACAGGAAGAGGACCTGGCGACGACGACACTTGAGCGACGCGCGCGCGGGTCACACCTGTCCACTTCGGTTTCCCTGCCGGATTGTTCCTATGCAGCGAGCGAGAAGCCGCTCGCGGGGACTTTCCTCTTCTCGCGCGCGTAAAAAGAAAAGAAAAAACGCGAGAGCGTAATCAATCGACCTTGTGGCTGGCTGGGAAAAAGCCGCGAGCTGGATTTAGCCGATTAGCGAGGAAATATTTTTCGGTTACGTGAACGCGCCTCGCCGTTTTGCCTCGCCGCTCATTCCCATTCGACACTCTCGGCTCGTCCCGCGCGTTTCGACCTTCGGACATCGTTGGGAAAAGAAAAAAGGAAAGAAAAAAGAAGCATCCGTCGAGGCGCTCTCTTCGCAGAGCGAGGGGGCGGGCAGCCGGGCGGAAGGCCGAAAAGGAACGCGGAGGAGAACGCGACGAAGCGAGCAGACTCGCCGTCTTCCTACCTTCCTCTCTTTTTACCCTTTTTATATCGGCCCTCACTCTCCCTTTCAGCGCGTCCCTTCGCTCCCGCCTCGCTCTTCACGTACGCCGAGACACTCGAGGCATCCATCGCCGAAAAGTAAAAGTCGCCAAGGGCTTAACCCTTCCGTGGAGGGATAATCGCCCGGGGTCGTTTCATACCCCAGCGCTCGGGAAATGAAGCTTACGTCGCAGCGGGTTTTCTTCCAATCGGGAACCAACACTTACCTTTTTTGCACATTTGCATATTTCAAGGCCTAACTTGCGCAACAAGAATCGGCGATGATCCGAAATGTCCGATTTCCTTAAGCACTAAGTTCGAGTGTCGATATCTCTGACATTTCACTCTGACAGTCGTTGGTTTGCTTTTTTCTTATTATGAAGGTACATCATCACTCTTTCAAGCGCACATTTTGGTTTGTAATTATCTTTCGAACATGAGTTACGTCGTGGAACCAATGCGGCGCAGATAGCTCGAAATATCAACGACGTGTTTGGCGAGGATGCGGCTAATGGACGCACGGTGCGTCGATGGTTTGATAAGTTCCGTTCTGGCGATTTTAATCTCGAAAACGAGCCACGTGGGCGTGAGCCCGAGACCAAGGTGGATAATGATGAGCTGAAAGCTGTCGTGGAAACGGATGGCATCTCAAGCTGCGCGTGAATTAGCAGCAAGGTTTTTCGCTTGTGTCGTTACTTGTATCATCAAATCAAATCAACCGATCCGTCGTCAACGTATATCTCATTATCTCAACTTCCTCATTTATCTCTTGACCCTCTTCCTCTTCAAATTACGCTCATCAAAACATCCGGGAGATCAATCCCCGAAAAGTAAAAGGACGAGGACTCGCTGAGGACTCGTATCGTTCAATAAAATCAAGATGCCCCCCGTCGATGTATCTCGAGTTTTCCCCTTTACCTCCTCTTCTTCTTCTTCCTCAAGTTGAAGACTTAACGATACCGCCAAAAATCACGTTCTTCGCAACGCGTTACCACCTCGATGATTCCGGACTTAACATAAATCAGCATGTTACGCCGTAACGTCCGCAAGGGAGAACACCGGGACCAGCCTTTACGCCGTACATACGTACGTACATATATATATATACACGTACATATATATGTACTAAACGAGCGGTGACACGCGAGTATCGCGTGCGCCTGCACGATCGCAGGTGCACGTGCATGCATGTCGTCGTCGTCGGGCCGTCCCCTCGGCCGGCCGATACAATGCGGAAATGCGGCGGAAGTGTAACGAAACTGCTAACTAGCGCGAGGAGCCCTTCGGCGGAAGGGAATCGAGCTCCTCCCCCCCCCCCTCTCTATTCCGCAGACTCATCGTCGAATTACTCAGTGTTCTATCCAGCCCATCTTAGTCATCTAATATCCATCATTACGACCTTCGTTAACATTAGCCGAGCCCGCTCACCCGCTACGTACGTACGTCCAACCCAAGTAGAAATTCAAGCAGTTTCTACCCGATAAAGCGGGATCTACAATGGGAATTTAAGACGCGAGATGACCAGCGAACGGGAGGCCGATAGAAGACGACGGCGGAGACTCGTGAAGGAAAGACTCAATCCGCTGTGTTCGCGGATTTCCCGGATCTCTCGCACGTTCAAGCCAACTCGTGCCTACGGAGGATTCTCAGCGAGAACGCCTCGGCTCTCTCGTCGCGAATCAACCGAGCCCTGCGCCAGCTACGAATGCGTTGCGCGTGTGTGTACGCGTGCGTGTACCGTACCTTACACACGTCTCCTCTCTCTCTCTCTCTCTCTCTCGAGGCCACGAGCGAGCCGCAATACGCACGGCAACGCCGCGTTCTCGCGCTCTCGGGCTGTTGCGTAACGCTGCGGAGTCATGCGATATATAGGATAGTCGTCGTCGCTACGCGTAGCGCGCTGCCGGCGGCTCGGCGCGGTATTATGGTAAGGCGAGGCGCGGGAGGGTGAGAAGGGGAGGGGGATAGGCGAGGAGGATAGACAGCGACGAAACAGCGACGGGCGAGACGAAGGAGGCGTAGAAGGGCGAGGAGGGGTGACGACGGCGCTCAGCCTTGAAACGCCTCGTCACGAGCGTCGTGCACGAACGTAGTCGGACGGACGGACGGACTCGACGCAGATTGCGAGCGGCGATTCCCTTCTTTCTCTCTCCTCGCTCGGATTTTCCCGTGTCCGGCCGATCCGGCGAAGGGAAAGGGCTCGCGATGTACCGCCATCCGAGATGTCCGTCTCGCGATGACAACGTCGCCCTTTAAACGAGGCCGAGAGAGCGGGTGGATTCGCGCGGAATCTTATACGCGTGGCCGATGTTGAGAAGTAGCGGTTGCCCTCGGTGACTCGGTTTTCGTGCCGCGGGCTTTGAAGGTTAGAGTATAATTCATAAGTACGGAAAGTTCCTGTAGCTGGTTTCGGGAAATTCGTTAAATTTAATTATGTTAGTCCCGGTTTATACAGTAGGTGTTTTAAGCGCTTAAAAAATGGACCAACGCACGGTCGAATTGTAGAAGAAAGATCTATTGTGATTGGTCGGTTTTTTAAATCTTATGTTCCTTAAATTCTCATTGTAGACCCCGCTTTGGATATCGCCTATTTTATATTCTGTGGGAGAGGGGAAGAGGAGAGAGAGAGAGAGAGAGGTGGGGGGTGTGCGAATATATAGACGTTACAAAACGAACGCGTTTCCGACAAAACGGGCCATCGATCCGGCGCACTCGAATATAGTAAAATAGGTTACTGGGTAAGACTCGGTTTTCATTGCGGAGCGTTTCTGCGTTTCCACGATGCTCCACGCCACGGGGAAAAGTTCCGAGTTAGAATATTCGTTAATTTCCCGCTGCCTTCTTTTCCGGCACTCGAGATTCGCAGATTCTGCGTTCCCATTCATTGTACCTAACATTATATATATAGAGGGCGTATGGAAACCCTGAAAAATTTCGGAAAATATAAATTTTACGAAAAAATATTTCGAACAAAAATTGTAAGTTTTAAAAAGATCTATTTACTGATCTTATTAGTTTGATCCTGGCGCCGTCAAGGTCAGGTCGAGTTGAATTTTTTAAACGTGACCCCTTACTTTTTATTGCATATTCTTATAGCCCTTGTTGAGACGTTTTCAGAACACTATAATAAAGCTTCTTTTAATTAAGAATTACCTGAGATATTTTCAAATTTGTCACGACACTTTTTATATCATGTAAAATATGAAATATCTCGTAAAGTAAAGAAGGAGGATCCAGCCTTCTAAGACAAGATCGGAGGAGTATCTACCTAAATAAACAATTTTTATATTTAAGCATTATTTCTTTAAATTGAGTAAATCTAATTTTAGCGAATATATTTGCTCAAATTAAGTAAATTTTTCTCTCAGCATACGAAAGGATATCCATCGACCAACGCGAAAAAGCATTATTTATAAAATTCATTATTTCCTAAGTTATTAAAGCAAACTCTCCCTTTCTTTCTTTCTCTTCTCCCCCCCCCCTCTCTCTCTCTCTCTCTCTTCTACTCAATGAGAGAGAGCCGGCCAGTTGAGGGGTGAGCATTGTCGGCTTAAAATCCTCCTCAACGAGAACATCTTACAGAGTCCTCGATCGATGTCACTCCAGATAATTGCCTGATTCTTCTGGAGCGACGTGTACAGTTTACCTCACGCACTTCCAAAGCCTACTGTACATACCTCTCCGCAATATAATCGATACGCGGGCACAAAATTCCCGCCAACCATTCGCGGAAATGGCGGGTAATCCGCGTCGGATCCGCTTTCCAAGCGGGATATCACCTTGCCTCGATGACGACCGAACCGACGACCGGGAAGCGGAAGCCGACCGTTGTGCGAATCGTTAAGAAAAGCAGAGCGGAAGGGAAGACCGGAGAGAGAGAACCTATCGGCGGATCAGGATGAGGGAGGGGTCGAGAAGGAGAGGAGAGAGACAAGAAAGTCGAGGGAAGGAAGAGAGAGAGAGAGAGAGAGAGAAAGAAAAAAGCAGTTTAGCAGGAGGGTGGCTGCTCGACCTCGTGGTAGGCCTCGATCGATGCCGTTGCCGTGACGACCGGGGCCGGCACCGTGGTGCTCCACTACTGATTATTTATGTCAAAGATTCCCCCCTCCCCCTCCCTTCCTCCCTACCCTCCGGCCGGCATCCCTACGGTACAAAACGCGAGCGAGCGAGCTATCTCTCGTTCGGGCGGAGGGGCGAACGCTCGGCAACCTACTAGCCTACCCGCGTGACACTGAACACATCAAGAGGTTCAACCGGGGGGATGGATGAACCCGCGAGGTGGTCGGTATATACGCGGATAAAAAGAAGCGGGGAAGGGTATGCCGGGAGAGTGAACGTAGTGGCCAGTGGCGTAGTTCGTTCCGAGGAGAAGGATCGAACGATTCCTTTCTCGTGTATTTCGCGCGAGTACCTCGGCGTACCTCTCGAAGGAGAGACACACACAGCCGAGATATTGTATTAATGGAAATATGTACGTTAAACATTAAAAATTAGATACCGGAAGGAGTATTAGATACTTCGATGTGTTGTATCGCTGATAGCCGATGAAGACGGTTTGTACAAACGATTCCAACCACCGATGATCATAATGTATTAACAATTACAATTCGATGTACAGGCTGCGTCAGCTAAATCCGGACAGATTTCAATTTGAATTCCCCGCCATATTTTACTTCAGCGCTAAGTTGCTATTTGCGTCCGAGTAACGATGAAACGATGTTCTGAACGAACATAACCTCAAAATGGCTGAGCGGTCAAGATCGAGCATGGAATATGACCGAAGAGCGGCGATTATTGAAAGTCTTCGCGCTGGACGTACGCCGGTCGAAATAATTGAGTTCTTCAAATACCCGAGATCGACCGTTTACGAAGTTCCCGCTAAATATAAAGCTTCGGAGAAGTCCGAAGAAGATTCCGCGAACCCGTCGAGGAAAGCTATTCAAGGGAGAGGTCGGCAAGGACCCCGGAAGTTGTCCGAAGGGCCCAAGAGCTGATCGCAGAAGACCCAGGGCGGTCTCTCAGGAAATTGGCGACAATTTTGGGTGTGAATGAGACATTGTGGCCGCCGGGAAGTCGTACATTTTCCAACAAAACGGCGCACCAGCTCACACGAGTCATTTGGTCCGAAACTGGCTGTCGGATAACGTCGACACGTTTTGGAGCAAAGAGTTTCGGCTTCCGAATAGTCCGGATTTAAATCCGTTCGACTATTACGTGTGGAGCGTGATTGAAAGGGTCACTAACAAGTCGAGACATCCTAATGCGGCATCTCTCCAAGCCGCTATTGAAGCAGCGTTCTTCAATATGGACGAGCCAGCGTTGCAGAGAGCTTGCAATCGCTTCAAGATCGAGGCAGCAATTGCGACAGACGGTGGTTACATTGAGTAATTTTTGTCTATAACGGTTCCAACAAATGACACGAAAGAAGGTTTTTTCATGCAATTTTCTACGTTTCACCAAGAAACTTCTCTTAAATATATTGTTTATTCTGTCCGGATTTAGCTGACCCTATACTTCATTAGTTTCGCCAATACGATCTCTCCTTGATTTTGAGGAGAGGGTGTGCAAGTCGCGCGAGCTGGACGGAGTCGTCGAAAATTGACGTTTCCGCCGCTGCGCGAAGGGCGAAGGGGGGAAAAGAAGAAGAGGAGAGAGAGAGAGACGGTGGATGAAGACGACGGGGGGAGAGAGGGGGGGGGGGNTGGAATACATATGTAGATCAACGAGGGAGAAGAAGGTAAATAGGCCGCGTCGAGAGTACGAGTATACAGAGTATATAAAACCGCGTTGTGCGGTTCTATTCAGGATCTGGGACGGACCCGTGACATTCGTAAACGATCGCTCACGGTTTATTAACGGTATTATCAACAGCACTGATATCCGGCCGAAGTTGAAAAGAGCACCTGTAACCCCGTGCCGCCTCCTCTCCCCCATTGAACGAGACGAGAGTGAATGCGCGGTACGTTGTGAACGCGTCGCGAAATATAACGTCGCGAACGATATCGTCGCAGATGTATTCAATGTTCCAATTACCGGCGGACATCGCGACAAAAATGAGACTACGACGGCGGAAGTGTAACAATGAGTTCGCCCGGAGACAGATAGAGGAAGAGAGAGAAAGAAAGAGAGAGAGAGAGAGAGAGAACGGGATGGAAAGAGCAATAGTATATTATAAAATGGCGTACTCACATACACAGTACAGAAGCGGGAGCGAGAGCGCGGCAACTGCTCTCGGAGGAGGAGGGGGGAGGGAGGAAGGGTGCCTTCGACCCAGTTTCATCCTCGCAGCAAGGTGGCGGCAATCGATACTGCGCCTAAGGGCCGCTTGAAACGCGATCGCAGTGCCACTGCCGCGTTGCCGAATGCGAAAATTCGGGCCTCGCTACTCCGTGCGCGTCGCCACTGGAGACGCGGGCGCGCACACACACACACACACGTATACACGCAGAACGCGGTATGTGACCTGAAAACCCGATGGTGTAATTTTTAGCGCTGTGCGAACGCGCGGAATCGAGTCGTGCCTAATTCGGCATCGGCAGATCGCCGAGCGGCTTCTTCCGGAAGCGCGCGAATCGGCTGGACGCGATAAAAGCGAACGACGAGGCAAGCCGCAATAATTCTTGCCGGAAAGTGACTGCGGTCGCTCTCAGGGCTACGTTGTCGTCGTGATAGCACGGTCTCGGGTTTAGAGAGAGCCGAGGACGACGATGCAATCGAGGCCTCCGTGATTAGGCGCGTTTGAATGAGGCGAGCGAGCTTGCAATAAGCGAGCGTAAACCGAACACGCCCGCATTATGACGCTCTTATCTGCTTACATATAACCGACGTGTAGAACGAATAATGGTAATAAATCGTGAGGCGTCAACGCGCTGCCGATAATTCCGACAGTGGGCGGACACGCGGAAGAAACGCGAGCCGATTCTGCCGAGCGAGCGGGATATTGTACGCGCGTTGTAGGCATACGCAATATCGGACGCCGCTGAAGAGAGAGAGAGAGAGAAAGAAAGCGGTTCTTTAATACTGTTCTTTCTCTTCCTAAAAGAAAAAAAGAAAGGAAGAAAGCAAGCTCAAATATCTCTAGTAACTGTTGTTCTATAAAACGAGGCCTACTATGAGAATTTAAGGCGTAAGATTTGAGAAACTGACCAATCATAATTGACTTTTCTCCTAGAATTTGACTGTGATTGGTCAATTTCTTAAGTCTTAGAGCTTAAATTCTCATTGTAGACCCCGCTTAAGTCCCGGTCTGCAATAGATATTTTAAGCCTTAAGCCTTAAGAAATTGACCAATCACAATTGATTATTCTTCTATAATTCGACTGGTCAATTTCTTAAGGCTTAAAGCATCTATTGCAGACTAGGACTAACGTTGCCAAGACCTTCATTCTGCGGCGCAACTATGAATCCTCCAGATCGAATGGCTATCGGAATATGAAAAGACTGAAATAAGCCTTCGCAACGGAACGTGGCGATATGCTTTATTTATGACTCATTGATCATTAAATAGAAGAAGCGGAGTTTCGCGGATTCACACCAGGTCGCAGCATGCGACACACAGCGGGAGACTCGTGAAACTCCCTTTTTCTCACGTCGATCAACAACAATCGCGCCGAGAAACTGGAAATGGACTTTACCGATGTCGGAGAGAGATTGAACTTCTCGGACTATATATATATATATAGNAATACAAAAAATTAAAAAAAATATATAAAAAAAAGTTTATATAAACATATATCTTATTTGATCTTATTTCAGTTGTTAATGATTGAAAATGGCCATGTACACAGGCTTCTTTAATTGATAATTCGAAATAACTCGATATATATATATCTTTATACAGGGTGAGCCAAAAGTCTGGATGCAATCGAATATCTCATAATAAACAAAACAATTTTAAAAAATATGTTTCAAACAAAAGTTACAAGGTTTAAAAATATCTATTCACTGATCTCATCGATGTTATCGAAAAGCGAATAATTTATGAAATATTTCATACTTTAAACTGAAAATATCAGGATGAGAAGTAAAATATCTCAAAAAATGTTCACTTTTCGATGATCTTACTCTAATACTTTTACACGCAGAATGAACAGACGAATTGATTTGTGTTAAGAAAACTATATGATTACGTTAAAAAAAATGTTGACCTTCACTCGACCTTGACATCTCCACCCAAGGTTAAACTGATGAGATCAGTAAATAGATCTTTTTAGACTCTATGACTTTTGTCTAGAACATTTTCTTCAAAATCGCATCGTTTACGAGATATTCGACTGCATTCAGACTTTTGTGGCCTATCTTGTGTGTGTATGTGTGTGTGTGTGGTTTATCCGGCCACGGAACAAGGTGGCCGAGTCGTAACGAAATTCGTGCGATTGATTTGTAACCCATATTTATTTAATTAGATACATCGAGAAAGATGTGTGAATATGTATATATATATATATATATATATGTATATATATATATATCTATATATGTATACTTAGATCTGAAACATACTGAAAATATAATATATTATTTGAGCGATTATCAGACTAAGGATGAGTCCCGTTCACCAGTGCCTCCCCCCCCCCCC
>NW_014559346.1:94934-115400 GCF_001313825.1 Dinoponera quadriceps
CCCCTCGCAAGGGTCCTGCTGATGTTTCTTTGTTTTTTTTTCTTTTTTCCGTACGTAGGGTGTACATCGATCGACGAACTAAATCGCTTCAGATCACAGGATGCAATCAGAATGCAACCGGGACACACCGTTGAAAGATCGGTTTATCGGTTTTTATCATACTTTATTCTCTAGGACGTACACATATCATATCAGTGCGCTACAATTATTATCTTTCTCTCTCTCTCTCTCTCTCTCTCTCAGCTACCGCTTTTACTCTCTTGTCGCAACATCGCAAATCGCGCGCCGTCTTTCATCAATCGATCTAAACGCAAATAACTCTAACAATTATCCTTAATATTTACACGTACATCATACCACACACACACACACGCACATATATATATATATATATATATATATGTGCGTGTGCGTATGTATATATATATATACATACATATATGTGTGTATATATATTAGTCGCTCGATATAATACAATTGCGTGAATCGCTGTCCGCGGCTGCTAAACAACACATCTCGCTCCCCGATCAGAATCCTCCTTAGGATCTCGGAAAAACAACTATTAGGACACTTTCGCCTACCAAAATCCCTGGATCCTTTCCTTTCAGATCGACCTTCCTAAAAGTTTCTAAGCTCTTCCGGCTTCCGTGATTTTCAGGTTTCCACACTTCCTCGAGATCACTATCGATCGAGTTTTTTTTTTGGATACCTTAGATATAACACACGTGCAAAAAACTCGGATCCTTGGCACTTTAACCTTCACAAGCTTTTGAAAATTGTTGAAATTTCAAGCGATTTACGGGATTTTGAAGATTTTCGTCGCGTCCCCTGTCTCTTTGTATCTCTGGTTTTTACTTTTAAAACTCTGTCGGGATATTTGTCTTCTAAGATCTTTGAACTTCCAAATTCCCTCTCTCTCTTTGGGATTGTTCATTTGAAGAAGCATCAGATTGTTAGATCCTAAAGGTCTCAGATTTCTGAAACAATCCACTTCCCAGCCTGCGGCCTTTTAACCTTTTCGCGATGTATGAAAGTGAAACGGTATAGAATATAAGGAACTTGATTAACCACTAATCTTTGTTACGTGTCCTTGTATTCTTCTCGGTAAATTGCGCACGCGCGCGCGTGTGTGTGTGTGTGTACGGGGATGCACCTCCACATATTAAAGGATCGTCTATAGAAAGCGAAGATGGATGTCTCGATACGACGAGTTTTCTCTTGTCTTTTTTTTTTTCGTCAAATCGATACGAGTGAAATAACAAGCAAAATGTACAATGGACTCTCAATCGCAAAAAAAAAAAATTAAACTTACGGCGAATTTCGCGTGAAATTAAATCCTACGGAAAAAGAAATTCTCGCATAAAATATAATTGCGTACATCTCTGTTTTTATTTTTCTTCAAATTTCTCGAATTTCTTTTCATCCTCGAGTTTTCTAGCACTCGAAAATTCATAGTGTTTTTGGAGCATCGGAGCCTCCCTCCTCCTTCGTTTCTCGAAAAGATATACGAGAATCTATCGACAAGTAAACTTCGTTCCACAGATACAATATGAGATCACATTTCTGCGAAAAAGCAACAACCATCTGCGGGAATTTAAAGAAAAACGGAACATATCGTTCTCCCTGTACAATTCAATCAACATCATTCGAACCTCCTCCCCACTATTGTCTTTGCGTTCTTGAACTTTCCAAAGCCTTGTCTAAATTTCTCGTGTTCCCGGATAAGATCGTGCGTGTCTCCATATTCTTCTTTCAAGCTTTTCGCTAAAAATTCGACTCGATCGGAAGAAATAAATGTTTAAAAGAAGGAAGAGAAAATATCACGTTGAAAAAAAAAAATAAAAAGAAAAACAATCACACGTCACAAGAACAATAGAGGAGAGCACTGTTCGGATTATCGTGCGCAAAAAATTAACCCGCGACTTTTTCTTTAACGTTTCGCGCGTATTCGGACTTGTATATTGCGGTATATATTAACGTCTACTGTCTATTCTAAACTCCATGAATTTATCGTAAAAAAACAGCAGTTGGCGGTGATACGGAAAATTTAATACGAGGTCCTCGAGTGCGGGAGTAAGATATATTACCCATGATTGCTTGTAAATGCTCAAGTTTTCGGGGGAGAGAAATCGTTAATCGCAGAGAGTCGAAGCTGAGTGAAGTGATCGTGAGGCGTGTCGTAAAAGTAAAAGCCGTTTAGGACATGCCCGACGACATCTGGCTGTCGTTCTTGTCGACGGCCGACACGTGGTCGGGGCTTTCCCCGTGCGAGTAACGCTCCCACATCTTCGTGTACAGCAGCTCCATACCCATCGCGTATAACTTGCAATTGAATAGCGGACTGTCCGATCGGGCCTTCCATACCTTGGCTCGGGTGGCTTTTAAGCTGGAAAAAAGCCCACATTAATTATGTCGCCAATTATTCTTCCAGTCCTAGTTAACAATAGCCTTTAAGCTCCAAGCCTCAAGAAATCGACCAATCACAATTGATTATTCAATTCTTACGGCTTAAAGCACCTATCGTAGACTAGGATTTGGTCCCGAGCGCGAGAAACCACGAGAGTTTGAATATTCTTTTCCACCGGAATTTCAGATTCGAGGATTCAGCGAATGCGAGAATTCAGTATATCCCGTATCAAGTTCAACGTAGCGGGAACGTCGAAGTAACTTACTATTCTCTATCGGTGCCGAGCCTGATCGCGATCTCCTGGTACTCTTGGCGCGTACGCGCCACCAGTTCGGGACAGCCGAGCGTATTCAATTGACTAGCGGCGACGCGAGAGGCCAAAGTCTCGCCTGGCAGTGTGACCACCGGCGTGCCGGTCCACAACACGTCCATACTGGTCGTATGTCCGTTGCAGAGCGGCGTGTCTAAACATACGTCAGCCAATTGGCCTCGTCTAACGTGTTCCTCCTTGGCGGCGACGTTGCTGAACAGGATCCTCCCGGGTACGAGACCCAGTTGCTGCGCGGTCGCCTGGAGATTCGGCTCGCCGACCGCCGGGAAACGAAGTAACCACAGCACGGAGTTTGGCACATGTTTCAAAATCTGAAATTCAATCGGCCGGACGTTGATCGCGCGATGCAACGGGAGTTTATTTCACAAATTACTTCTCAGTCGGAAAGTCGGAAAATTATAACACGCGAGATTTAATTTATACAATAAGCCTTGACGCTAAAACCGCGATAACCCTCCCCCTCTACCCTAAAACCACTTTTGATCCACCTCTTTTTTCGAAATTGTCCGTGGATGTTTTCGGAAAATACCGGTTTCCGTACGGTTTTCGGTTCCAGTTCCGATCCGAGCCCCTGAGTTTACATGTATAAATATAATATAACAATCGCTCGAATGTACGCCTTTTCGTGGCTGTCGGCTTTAGTCGACGACCGAAGAGGGTTAACGAGAATCTGCGATCGGCTACTCACATGTGCCCACATGTGAAGAGTGAGCGGGTCGATCTTGTACAACTGATTGAAGTTGCAGTACACAACGGCGTCCTCGGGCAAACCGTACTGCTGCCTGGTCGTAATGACGATATTCTGCGGCACCTCTTCGCCGGTAGCGGTCTTGTTGTTCACCTGGGTGGTGGCCATGCCGTTTTGCACGACGACGCCGTTCACGGACATTTGACACTGCCCGGAAGCGATCATCGTCTCGATCGGAGTGGTGGTCGGTAACTCCGCGACCTTCAAAGAGATCTCGACCGGTTTGTTCTTGGCGTCCGGCACGACGACCTCGCGTATTTCCTTCACCAGGGTGTTCTCAATCATCGGGGACAGATCGGTGGCATTGATCACTGCCACGTTGTCCGCCACCTTGCCTTTCTGGTTCAACTTGTCCGTCAGGATCAAACGTTCCTTGAGATGAGGGAACATTTGCCTGGAAAAAAAGGACAATTTTTTTAATTTCTGCAATTAATCGGCAACAATCGTCACAGCTCTTACTGGCCTTCTCCAATTACTCAAGATTTCATAAAAGCCGCGGTAAAAATGTTTTCTCTCGCGCGATACGAAAGGTCTTCGCGAAGTCACGGATTGCCTAATCCCCTTTCAAGTATTTTCAAATCCTTTCACTCCGTTTCAAAGGATCTTTACGAAAGAAACGTGCGTACTTGTGGTCCCCGATGAAGTAGGTGTGCGGCATGTAAGCGAGCTTCTCGCTGTACTGACTGGCGAGTTCCAACGGCGATGTGACCTCGTCCGTGATGAGATAATCCATGAAACTGGCGCCGGAGGTGCCGGGATAACCCAGCCACATGACCTGCACCGGGGCTGGTCTGAGCGCGAATATCTCGTTTCTGGCGCCCTTCGTGTAGCCGTTCATATTCACGAGAATGTGGATGCCATCCGCGTTGATGCGGTCGGCGGCTTTGCCGTTGCACGCGACCTGCGACAGGTCGACGAAGTGCTCCGCCTCGCGCGCGATCTTTGCGCGGAAGGTCGTGCCGTCGTCGCTGCTGAGGGCGTAGCAGAATATCTCGACTTTCTCGCGATCGTGCAGACCGGGGATCGATTGCATCAGGTGGCTGGTCGGGTGATTGCCGAAATCGGACGAGACGTAACCGATCTTTAGCCGTGCGCTGATCGCTCGTGGATACTTGTACGGTTGTTTGTGAAGAACGTGGATCTGCAATTCGTTCAGCGTGTTCAAGATGAGGTAGGGTAGGCGCTACTTATCTAGATAATTTTCTCGGTGATATTGTTATCACGGGGGACTTTGTGGAAATGTAAAATGTACCTTCTCGATGCAGAGATTTGCGTGCCTGGCGGCGATCGCCTTCCTGAATTCGTGCGACAACGGATAGAGCATGGAATGATGCGGATGCACGCTAGGCAGCCTATTCTTGTCCAGCTGTTCGGCAACTATGGACACCAGCTTCTTCATTCTTGCCTCGTAGTCGGTCCAGTCGCACACTATCTGCAGACAATGCGCCAGATTGCAATAGGCGTCCGGAAAGTCCGGCTTCAGCTTGAGCGCGGTTCGGTAGGACTGAATCGCTTCGGGAATGTTGCCGGAATCCTTGTGGATCGATGCCAAATTGGAATGAGCGTCGGCGAACGCCGGATTGATCTGTATCGCTCTCGTGTAGCACTGCAAAGCGCCTTGGATGTCCTGCATTTCTTTCAACGTATTGCCCATATTTGAGTAAGCGTCGGCGAAAGTCGGCTGTATGCGAATTGCCTCTTTATAATGCATCAGCGCCTCGTTCAGCTTGCCCTGTTGTTGCAGAACAGAGGCGAGATTGCTGTGGGCGGCCGCGAATTCCGGAAATACCTCCAGAGCCTTAAGATACAGACGAGTTGCCTCCTCGATGAAGCCTTGCTCGCGTTTTATGTTGGCCTGAGGGTGGAAGGAAAAAAGATTAATACCTATAAGCACGTAATATTCCTAGAATATTATACGAATGTTATTCAATATATTAAAATGATATTCTAAGAATGTTATGTAATATTTTCTCATATTACAGGTTCTATCGATGTTTTTCTGTTCACCTCGCATAATATTCTTGGCATATCATAGACATGTTCTTAGAATATTAAAAGATTAAATAACATGATAATAATATGGGAGAAATATAAACAAAATGCACGTATCGTTCGCGATATTCGATCAATATTTCCCACGTTGAGGGTGATTTTCATCAAGCTTTGATTGATCTAATTGACAATTATATCAATCGAATTCCGGCGAAGGTTACCCTAAAGTATGCAAAAGCGTGATCTCGCACCAAGTTATTGAGAGAATCGGCATGTGTAGGGCAGAGTCGGAGGGCGGTATTGTAACATTCTTCCGCTTCAACCACTTGGCCCTTTTCTTTGAGAGCGTTCGCCAAATTGCAGTATGCATCCGGGAAGTTGGGCTGTAGCTCGATAGCACGTCGATATGTGTCGATAGCCAAGTCGATAAGCCTGTAACATTACGGATGATGCAAAATAATTGACGCTCCAATCCTGTTTACGGTGTATCAATTATCTTCTTGACACTTTCAAATTCAATGAATCCCCGTATCTGAAGGACTTTTATTTTGCGTTGAATTAAAAGATAAGAGTTTCTCAGATCCATTCTACGGCTATGCTAATGAACAATGAAAGGTTCGCCCGACAGGTCGAGGAGAGATCTTATTTATATAAGATCCGACTATAAATATTGCCCACCGTTACAGACTTTGAATACTTTGTCCGAGCTTCGCTCTTCATTTTCTTCATCTTAGTTTATTTTCATCATGTTATGCAGCCAATAAAACGATAAATTATAAATAGTGCAGCATGTTGTATAATGAGATGTCCGAAATTGAAATGTCTACGAATACATCGTCTTACGAGAAAGCAGCATACGACCAAATATCCATCATACACTATTTTTTGAAAATGCCAGACTAAGCTGCAAAATTCTTCTTGAATCGTGCAAAAACGTGGCACGCAGAATCATTTACTCACCCTTGCTCGTAATAAACGCACGCCAAATTTCCGTGGACGACCGCATTGTTGGGGCTGAGATTCAATGCACGCAGGTAAGCCGCTACAGCTCTGTAACAAGTCGACAATTCGAGAATGATTGTTCATTGCCGATCGTTCCTCCCGACAGGGAAGACTCGGGTGAGCGAAAGAATTAAATATCAATGAATATTAACAAGTAAACAATTTTTCCCCTTATCTGCGGAAAATATACATATATTTGAATCGCCATGGAGATTCGATCGTACACACTGAGTCAAGTATGCCTCGTCATCCCTTGGATCAAGTCGCACGATTTTTCGCCTCGCACGCCATATACGCGTAAAATCGAACTGCTTACGTGAGTCCCGGGTCTACAATAGGTGCTTTAAGCTATAATCCTTAAGAAATTGGCCAATCACGGTCGAATGTAAGGGGAATAATCGACTGTTATACAAAATTCTAACTTGCGTGTCAACAGAAAGAGTGAAATTTATCATATTCATAACATGCGAGCATGATGCGGGAATCGAGTTGCTATCTCGACACAATAACACGCGGATTGCCAACCGATAACAAAAGAAGACCCCCGATACAAAAATGGGTAAACACTAAACACGTGTTGGTCTATAATCACGTGTTCTGATCTAAGAACACCTAATCATAAGCATCGAAATAATAATAAGACTCATCGATTTAGATCAAAACATTACTATATTTGGACATTATCTAAAGCTTCATCCGATCGAAGGATAACCAATCCGCTCGTTCTGCTTGGCAATAACGGTATAAAACTGGGTGCTTTGGGCGCGACGGTTCAGAGAATATTCAAAGATCGGGAAAATCAGAGAGATCAGACCGCGAGATCGGAAAAATACGAAATCAGAGATCAGAGAAGTTCGAGTTCAGAAGTGAAGTGAGCACATAGAAATTAGAACAAGTTAGTCGATTCTAATTATTCGCGTATCTCGGCTCGCTACGGTTTCGATTACCCTCCGTGCGAGAAATCAAGCCTCACTTTCTCAATTCATCGTGTTGCGTTATATCATCCGCGTCGTCGCGACTACCTCGCGATATCGTCCGGTCTTCAATTTAATCATTTCATTGTTAACGTCGTTAATTTATAATTGTGCTACGTCCAACAATGGTGATTGCGCTTGACGAGTGAGAAGAAGAGGAGACTTTACCATCTTTAAGAGCTGCGAAGACCTCCGTACTTGCGGAAGCCCAGGAGGGCCGTTAACGCGAGCGCTGAACACGTTTGTTCGACAAGCCGAGAACGTCTCCTCACGCCGTGAATTGTAAGGGCCAGATCGCCATTCTGTCTCAATGACTGAATAAACCATTGCCTCAACTAAACCCGAGTTCCAAACAATTCTCCTGACGCCGATCCTTCACTGCATTCCGTGCCCTGCGCTGGCCAGATCCAGCCGGAGCGGTACACTCGAAGAATTGAGTGCATTCGCTCACAAACAACTGTGATTGGTCAATTTCTTAAAGCTTAAAAGCTTAAATTCTCATTTATAGACCCCGCTTAAATCCCGGTCTACAATAGATGCTTCAAGCTCTAAGCCTTAAGAAAATTGACCAATCACAATCGAGTTATGGAAGAATAATGAATTGTGATTGGTCGATTTTTTCAAGGCTCAGAGCTTAAATCCTCATTGTAGACCCCGCTTAACAGGAGTTATAATGGTAAAGGCATACGTGATGCAGCGTATACGTGGAAAAGAGAGACCCAGTTTGTGCGAATGAATGAAGGAATGGCCAGATAAAAATTCAGTGACGAGGAACGATGCCTCGGAATGAGAAAATTCACATTCAGCCGCAGCTTAAAACTCTGAGAGACGAGACAACTGAGCGAGCGATTGAACCCGGTGGAGAAAAGCCTCCTCTACGGGGAGGGGGGATCCTCTCACACGGACAGAATCACGAGTATGATAAACCTTTTAATGTAGCGCCTGATCCAGGAGACGCATCCAGGGGTGGCGGGTCGCTCGACGGTGTCCTCAATCTGAACGCGAAGCGCGGGCGCGATGGTAGTCGAGGGCGAGATCACCGTATAGACGACCACGCACTGGCAGTCCATTCCTTCCCCATCCCGGCGATAATGGATCTGCGGATCCCGAGGGCCCGGCTGCGTGGAACCAAGTACCCACGCGGCTCGGTCTCCGGATGGACGAGTCCTCGGGAACTGAGACGCGAGGAGGAGTCTCGCGGATTACTCGCGTGTTTCTCTCGAACGACACGCTAGAAACGGCAGCTCGGCTTCTCCGTTAACCCTGAGGCCGCCCTTCCCACGACTACGCAAAAGCCCGTCATCGTGGTTAATCCGACCAATCCTTCCAGGATTAATTGATCCCGCGATTCTCGGATTTCCGGAGGATCTCCTTCATAACCCGTGGACGGAAAACGCGAAAATACGCACGAAGCAAGAACGATCCGCGAGGATACGCGAGACTTCGGACGCGTGTCGGTCTCGAACCTACCAAGGATTGCGGGGAGTCCTGGGGGAGGAGGGAAAGGAAGGAGAGAGAGAGAGAGAGAGAGAGAGAGAGAGTTACACAGGCACGAATCCCTTCCGTATACCACACCGATCCCCGAATCCACGTGGATCCGAGGATCCACTTTATCCTGAGGCGGCCGAGAGGTATCGGAGAGGCGGCAGGATTCTAATAACACACACACACACGGGGAGGGGGTCCTTCGACGGCGGTGACGCGCGGGTCCTGCGATGCGGCTGCTAAAGAACAGCTCGTGGCGCTGGCAGTCCGAGGAAAGCCGCTTAAGCTCGCGGACGACGAGCGAAGTTTCTGCTTTTTCGCGAAAGCCGTGAACGAGCACGCGTATCCTCCTACACAACGGACGGGTGGGAGAGGGGAGGAGGGGCAAAAAGGACTCCCTCCATGAGGGCGGAGCGGCTTCTGGAATCGATAGCTGTCCTCGAATTCCTCCCACTTTGTGCGTGAGGGAACACACCCGGCGGCGGCCGCCGTAGGGAAACGCGTTTCATTATCGGCCTCACGGATTGATCGATGCCGGCGGCGATGGCGTTTTTATGGGGCCGCTTTCGCCTTTCACTTTGAACTATTTCCATTACATTGTATATACACGCATCGTCACTAAAGCGCCCTCGCGCGCGGAACGATAAAAAAAAGGTAAATATAAAGGAAATTGAAAATATCAAAATAAGCCCCGACATGTTGTGTGCTCTTTTTTTTTTATTTTTATTGCGCGACTTTTTCATCTTATTGCGCGCCGCGATTATCCCGACCCGGCTCGTGAAACATTTTTCATCCCCCCCCCCCCATCAATCGGGGGTTGGTATCGAAAGGACGTGGGAAAGGACGGGTATAAGCGGCACGCTCGCGGCTGACGTCGATCGACGTTGAGATAATATTGCGAAAAGCGCGATGATTTCTACCCCTCGACGGTCATATAGACGAATTTTATTGGGGGATCGATAGACCGACCGGCGCTGAAGTACATTGTAGCCGAGCGGGCAACAACGACGAGCGGACGAACGCGTGGGAGCGGCTTTTACAATTCGCGGTGAATCCTTGAAAGCAAGGACTCGTTTGAGTGTGACGACGACCCAGGCCGATGGACGGGAATCCTAGGAATAACGGCATGTAAATGTATGGATATCCGCCAAGGCTGGAGAGCGTGGGATCGACGAAAATAGAAACGCCGGCGCCGGGAATGTAATAAAGAGGAAGAAGTCGGCGAAAAATGTCTCGTCGTAAATTGAATATCATTCTTTGTGTCGAAAATTAGACGATTCTTTTAACTTTGCGCATATACACACGCATAACACACGCAAGGTTAAAATCGTTATAATCCAGCAATGCACTTCCCAACCGATTTTCGGAAGTTTCCGCCCCGCCTTGTTCCCCTTACCTCGTCTACAAGCCGC
The DNA here is from genome assembly GCF_001313825.1 of Dinoponera quadriceps. Taxonomy (NCBI): domain Eukaryota; kingdom Metazoa; phylum Arthropoda; class Insecta; order Hymenoptera; family Formicidae; genus Dinoponera; species Dinoponera quadriceps. The sequence continues at coordinate 105,286 of NW_014559346.1, forward strand.
TCAAAAACGTGATCAGCGTATATCGTGAGGGCCGCGGAAGGGAGGAAAATCAGAAGACTTGTGGACCTTTTCGTGAAAAAGATACTATATCTCTGATTAAATTTATTTTAATCGTGTGAATACTTGTTTTCAATAGTTTTCCACGCCACCTATGAGGTAATGTCGCTAACACGTCTTTTTCCAATCGCACCCCCCGCCCCCTCACATTTCAGAATAGAAGATAATCTGTTGGGAAAACATGCTGGTCAGAGGGAAAATGCTACGGTGAGGCAAAACCTCCCAGTTCAACTTTGTGACTGTCTGTCGGGTGACATGGCGAGCGTTATTCATGAGTAGAAAAAGCCCTTTTGTTTTCACGATAGATGTTACTGCTTTATTGCGAGTTTTTCCGCGTGTTCTACGTCAGCAATGATGGTTTGACCTTCAGTCCATCAGTTCAAAGTGAATCAAACGCTGCAATGTTTCGAACGAAGCAAGGACGTATCTTCGAATGTCTCATCTCCAGCACGAAATTTCCCAAACCAGAACCGGGCTTTGTGATCATTTGATGGATTTGCACCCCCCCCCCCCCCNTTAAGGATCGCCTTCGTCGCTTTTCTGCCGGACTTAAACATATACAGTAACGCACATTGAATTTTCATTTCATCGAACACCATGTTTGACACCTTCTCCTGCGTGTCTTATCGTCCACTGTATGATTCGTTGCACCTGTGGGGCGCAACAGCTGCTCAACATACTGATAACACTCGCGTGATTCAAGAATAGGACTTCTGCTGGCGAACACAACGCCACAGTGGAGGAAAAAACGACAGGACTTTCCCCGGGGTCCTGATGAAAGACGAGTTCTCTCACTAGTCACAGGACTCATCGTCGAAACAAAATTGTAACTTTTAATCTGCCAAATGTGTGTGCGTACAAATAATATTTGACGTCCCCGTTACTATGCATTCGCGAAAAATCGGCCGGTGAAACGGCGCATTGTCGGAATTCTCCTCCAGATGCGGAGGACGATGAACTTGAAAAGGACGTTACATGAATATCGATCCCCGACTAAGCTCATGCGCAGTGTCCGCTTTTGTGGGTGCACAGCGAGAACGCGTCCGGCCTTCTTCTTCCATTAATTGGGAATTTCGCGCCTCGGCGTTAAATCTCATATTCCTGTTACTTCGAGATTCAAGGCGCGTCTTTGTACTTTCTGCGTTCATAGTAAAAGAGCATCCGGTGAAGCGATAATTATGCGCGTCTCGTGAAAAATGACAGAGAGAAATTGTGTGACCCTTGACTGACGCTGATGACCACTGTGTGCGACGCATCGGCGAATAACTATAAAGTCACTTTGATCTCGCACAGACGCATATGACCGATGACAGATAATTTCAAGACACCGGCTGATGTGTAACTGTGCTTGCAATTTTTTCCCCGCGCATCTCGTATATAAATCCGCATACCGTTCGAGAAGCTCCGAAGTCGTACGTCATACGAGAAAAATATTTCACGAAGTTAAGGAAGTAAGCGGGATTCGAACCAAGCGCGTGGAAGGTTCCTTCGCATTGTGACTCGCGCTCGCTCGACCTATGCCAGACCGCCACCGCGCGATTCTTTAGCACGTTGCGTGCTACATCAATCTTACGGGACTTGTAACCCACGTGACATGACTCACCGGTGATCCCCACGTTGCGTTATAAGTCACGTTTTATTCATTAAATAACGCGTTAACGTGTAATTTATGTTAACATGTATGTAACAATATATCCGGAGAGCAACACAGTGAATAAAAGGTTACAGAGAATTCATTTTAATAATTACTCACGGGATTATAGAAAAAAAAAATAAATATCAGAAGAATTCCTGAGAAATTAACCCAAAGACAGCATTCACATTTTGTATCGCTGTCCTGGGGCGTTGAAAAGATACAGATCTCGGGATCAGACGTTCTCTCCGAACCCAATGATCCGAATAAGGTGAAGGCGAGCAGCCTATATGGCCTGGTTAAACAGACCTAGTCTAAGCCAATTTAGCTTTGAGGCAAAAGCGGAGAGTCACGGAAGAACTTTTCAGATCCACGTGACTTTAAGGGCTGTATTAATATCACCCACTAGTTTACTACTATTATTATTACTAAGTGTAAAGACAAACCTGTCGAAGATACGAGCTTCCTTCAGTACGTTGCCGAGATTGATGTAGGCGTCGAGGAAATTCGGGTCCAGGGCGACCGCTTTCTCGAAGTGGTGTATCGCCAGCCATATCTCCCCCTGTGCGTTGAACACGCATCCGAGGTTGCTCCAGGCGACGGCAAAGTCCGGCCGTGTCTCGATCGCCTTCAAATAGCAGGCCTAGAGAAACAGAATGTGATTTACAGCGGCTTCATTCGCGAACTCGAAGGGACGCGCGCCGCGCGCTATGCCCGACCTCCCATCGCCGCGTCGCAGCTTCTCACACACACACTCTCTCTCTCCCTCTCTCTCTCTCACTCCCTTTCTCTCTCTCTCTCTTTCTCTCTCGCACATTCACACGCACTTTTCCGTTTTCTCGTCTCTTCCTTTATTTCTCTCTTGCTTCTTGTTCGTTAAGCTCGACGAAAAAAAAGAACGTGTCTCGCCACCCCGTGCCCTTTCTGTTTCCCTTCCTTGCACGTCCGCCCACTCTCTCGTCAACGTCGTCTTTGTGGAAGCCTCGCGACTACCCACAGTCACAATTCATCTTTTTTCGACATGATCGCCTGCTGAACACCCCGGAGTGAATTTCTTTTTCTCGGCTCTTGAGGTTCGAGTATATTACATTCTGCGTACTTCTGTTACATCACATTTCTACAGGTCGGAAACTTGTAGAAATTTCGAAATATCTATACATACCGAAAGTTCGTGATGTATAATGTACGACGTAGTTTTCGGAATAACGTCACACAAGAATTACATTAAGAGTGAATGGTGAGTCCGTGAAACGGAACTGGAACAATTAGGCCAAATTCAATCATATCCTGATCGTTAAATGTCGCGAAACCGCGGCTCGCTAGAAGAAAAGACGCTCGTGAAAGATCACGAGGAACAAGAAATGTGCGAGTGTGAAAACTCGGACGATCGATCCGTGCTTTAACACGCCATAAACGCGGGAGACGATGTAACAGTTGAGCGTGTACAGGATATTTTTTTTAATATTGCCCAATATTTTACGAGTTGACTTTTGAGGTCACTTTACGAGGAAAAGTTCACTCGGACACGTGGTCTCCGAAGCCTCATTTCGAAGACACAGAGTGTTGAAAATTCTGCAAAATATATCTGAAATTAATAGCTTTATCGAAATCTACCAAGAGTATTTTTGTTTTGTAAATAATTAATGAAACATGGACGTGGATGAACGTTCAGTTTGAAGAAGAAACCTCTTTTCGTCTAAAAAAAAAAAAAAAAAACGATAACAGAATTTCTTGGAACACTCTGTAGCTCTGAAACGAGGTGTCTTCGGGGTCATATATTCACATGAGTCTCCCTTCACAAAATGACCTAAAGAATCAACTCCTGAAATCCTCGGACAGTACTCAAGAGACACCCTGTATACATTCGGCAGATGCATCCTCTGCAACGTCCCGCTCGACGTTTCACACGACCACGTGACCGTCCCGCGTGCGAGTCGAATCCACCCGATCCGCTGAAGCCTTCCTACTCGGTCTCTCTCGGCTTTGGAGGTCCGCCGGCCTCTTCGATGAGCTGACCGAGAAAGAGGGGGAGGGCAAAGAATGGAAACAGAACGAGCGAGGGTCGTTTCGCGAGTCATCAGCTTCAACAATGCATTCTCGGGCTGGGAGCTTGGGGGCCGTTCCAGGATCGAGGGTGTTCGGGTGCGCGCTAGAGGCGTCATTTTGGGGCGGGCGGGGGGAGGGGGCACGCGCGACTTCCGGCCCGCGGCCGGAGTCCCTGGAATGCGTCCTGTGGGCTCGACCGCGCGCCGAAGGTCGTGCGTATCGAGAAATTGCAATCGACTCGCTTTCTCTCTCTCTCTGTTAGGATGACTTCATTTTCTGAACTCGCGTTCGAGTTGCACGTATCAGCGAGAGAACGAATGACGTCCACGGGGTTCTTCTCCGGGGAAACCCGGCAACGACGACTCTAAGGATTCAGCGTGGGGAGTACTCATGTCGCGCGTGCCGAGAGGCGGGCTGCGTTTTATATCGAACAGAGTAATCCGTACCTAAACAATAAGTAAGAGGGCATTTACAGTCGGCCGGTCTCTGCGGAGGTGTGTGTGTGCGTGTGGTAACCTGGAATTGAAGGGAAAAAAAGCCGAGGACTGGCCGATCGATCGGTCTTCTCGGACGCGTTTTGCGGTCAGGTCGTTCGTTGTGACAGATTTGACTTTGCCGGATCAGCAAGCGGAGGAGGAAAATCACGGTAGAAATATCGAGGAAATACTCCGAGACTCGACTCGTCGCTGATGAATGATTGCTGCGATTTACCTCGGACGTGCAGTTTTTGTGATTTAAAAATGCAAATTAAGACAAATATGAATGTTCCAAGACGTGCGATATTATCGAAGCTAACTTCGCAAGAGCGCTCCGCGAAAGTCCGGCTAGTCACGACAATAGAAATGGTTAGGAATGTACTTTCTCAACACATCTGTCGTCTCTCTTTCTCTCTCTCTCTCTCACTTTCGCTCTTTCTTTCTCTCTCTCTCTCTCTCGCTCTCTCTCTTTCTCTCCCTCCCTCTCTCTCGCTCTCTCACTCTCACTCTCTCTCTCTCTTGTAAATTCGCTTCGTTATACCTGGAATGGTGGGACACAAAAGGTAGGACTCTCACCCCTTTTTCACAGGGGAGGGCCGGGAACGGGATTGATTGAGGGGAAGGGGTCGTTAGAGACCGGCCTTGGGAATTACTTTACCTGCAGTGTACCCTTCGGTAGGCTGACTCGGTAGGTACGGCTTGCAAGCTCTCATAATAAACTTAGACCGAGACAGTGTGTTACTGAATAACCAGATTCAGATTCACCCTTTGACGAAGGAACCGGCGCGGTAACCGACCAATCTCACATTGCTCCTGCACTTCCCCTCCTAGAGTTGATCATCCCATCCACAACAACAAGACAGCTGCGTTAATGTCTCTTCAACTGATATTCCTCGCCTCAATCTTTCTCTTTGTCTTTTATGTTTTCTTTTCTTTTTTTTTTGCAAATTTCTTTTCTTTTTTTTTTCTTTACTTTCTTTCTACACGTATGTGTTCGTGTGTGTATGTATATGTGTCGTATGCGTGTATGTGTGTACACAAAGAATTAATAAAAACCAGCGTATTGGTGTGCGACATACTCCACCGAGCTCGTCAGCCAGCTGCCGCTGCTCTGTTGTGCCGCTTCTCGCACCTCGCGGAAGGATCCGGCTCGGAATGTTTATCTCTACCTCCTTCCACCTCTCTCACTCACAAACTCCTCTTTTTCTCTTTCTTTCTTTCGAAACGTACCATCGTCAAGCGTGATACACGCGGAGGAAAAATGATAAGGAAAACAAAAAAAAAAAACACCGTTTCGCGTGGTCGATAAGAGTAGATGGCTGATCGAGCTCGGCGAGAAACGGGACGAGCGTACCAGCCAGTTCTCGGGAATAGCGGGAATTGTAACGGGAAGCTTTCCTCGTTGCCGTCCGTTCTCAGTACCGAGTGCGAGGGCGCGTCTGTAAATCGCGGTCGACTCGCGAAAATCGACGATAGAATCTCGGCGACTCCGGTGATGAGCGCAAAATACCGGCGACGAACGACAGAACGACGCGAAGGATACGCGAGACGGCGCGCTTGGTTACAGACGCGCTCTCTCGTCGGTCTTGTCGCCGCGCCGCGCTGCTGAAGAAGCGGACCACTTGACCGATCTCGACGGCGAGTCTCGGTTCGTCGACGGGCAACTCGCCGAGTCCTGAGGCTCTCCGCGGAGTGTCTCGAGGTTATATTACACGTTACGCGGAAAACAGATGACAACAAGTGGTTGCACTCGTCTCATCAAGCGTCTCTTCTACGTCTCGCGCCGGCAGGATCAGAAAGTCCTCGTGACGAAATATATGTTGCTACACGACAATTCTTGTATTGCGTTCAGGAGACGGTCAAGTGATCCCGCGCCGATGTTACCGTACACACCATGGATTCTTTCTTTCTTTCTCTCTTTCTCTCTCTCACTCGCTCTCTCTTTCTCTCTCTCTTTCGTTCTGTCAACATGAAACCGCTGGAAAAACGCGCACGGGGCGATGCGCGTGTGAGCACTGTCGTGAGCCCAGCGAGTCGCGCATCTTCAAACCAAGAGGACAGGATCGGCTCATTCGCTACAAAATTCGCGCGCTGCCGGGCCCATCGACGACCGAACGGGATCCGTGAGTGATACGGATGGGCCCGGCAAGCAATCTGAAAATTTGCGGCAACACCGCGCGTCCTTTCGCAGAAAAGTTTCGAGTGTTTCACCTTCCCTCTCCCGGTGTTGCTGCAAAACGCGCAATGCCGGAAGGAACGCCTCTCCTCGGCCACCTCGACAGTGTAACCCTAAACACTATAAAGTATCCTCGACCGTGAAAATTCGCTCGAACGCGACAATTGATTCGCGCGACGGAAGAACACTCGGTCGATCGTCATCATCGTCTCGACGTGCGTCGCGATTCTTTTCTTTCTTTCAAACGGAGAGAAAGTCCCGTGGACCCTCGCAGGAGACGCCGACGGATCGAAACGTCCCCGTTCCGGTTTATATTGTTTAGGGTTAAGAGGAACCGTCGCTTCACGTCGCTCCCGAAGGGGATGATGAAATTCTGCCGGCGACGCGAAGCGCGCAGTCGGGTTTCCGGTTTCACCAGGGTGGAGGGACGCGCGCGATCCTTGATCCGCCATCGAGAGTGTGCGACTGCGCTTCACGCGTCTCTCTCTCTCTCTCTCTCTCTCTCTCTTTTTATCTCTTTCTCTTTTTCTCTTGCGTTCTTTGTCTAGCTCACTTATTCCATAGAAGGACGGCTATCGAATAAGGGAGATTCGGCTGACACGGAAAGAACTGGCCTCGAGGACGGACGGACGATCGCGCGTCGCGCGCTTGCAAATTTGCTCGGGGCAAGGAGTGAAAGCTTCTCGTCGTCGCTTCTCGAACGTGCGCCGTTCTGCCCGCTGATTCCGCGGAGAACTGCGCGCTGTAGCTCGTGCACATACGCGCGACGCATCTGTACCCCGTCAAGACGCCGACGAAGACCTCGAGTTCCAGCGGAATGTCTCTTGTTCTCACCGAGCAACACCGTAGTAGTAACCCCGTAAATATCATTATCGGTTTCTCCGCTCTGCTTGACGCTTCCCGGGAGGGATCGTCGTTCATTCCCGTCGGAGGGAGGGGATTTCGGGAGAGGCGAGGCGTCTTCAGAGGTTGGACAGGTAGAGTGATGATAGGTCGGTATGAACAGGGGCCAGGTGGAGGCTTGAGAAGAGACTACATATTTTTTTTCGTAGCGAGAGAGAATTCCTAATTCGAGGAAGCAGAATGCTTCGCTGGTGGTTCTTCATCAAGTTTTGTCCGCCGTCTGTAGCTTGATCGGGGCAAAGATGCTCGCGGCCATGTGCGTGACGCGTCTGGTTAGTATACCGGCTTAATGGCGACGGTTCTAAAACGTACCTTGGCTTCGTCAAGTCTTGCTAATGCTTTCAAAAGATTACCGAGATCGCTCCGCACGCAATAAAGGTCCTGGAACAGGCGAAACGTGTCAATTACTTCCGCACAACTCGTCTCACGCTTGGGTAGTAGGTAAGTAAGAGAGACTCGACGACTCGTCTCCCCCGGATCCCGCGAGATCCGGCGAGAGGAGAAAAGAAAACCCGAGAATAGCCGCAAAAAAAAAAAAAAAAAAAAAAAGGAAAGCAAAGACGTNAAAGACGTTCGTCATTACGTGACGAAGAGCGCGAGAGAGTTTGTTTGTCGTCTCGCGTGAAACTCAAGAAACAACCTTCGGGTGGCGCTTCGTGTTTTTCGCTACGTGGGAATGATCAAAAAGATAGTCGTGATATAAGGGGGAGGGGGAGGGGCATAATGCCGATTTTCTCACGGGGTTGTACTGCAGTGCTGTGACATATGCTTGAACGGCCTGTTCCATGTCACCGGCTGCCACGAGCGCCGCTGCCAGGTTGATGTAGCCGTCGATGAAGTCGGGCTTCAGCCGTACCGCGTGACGATAGTTCTCCAATGCCTCCGGCAGCTGACCGCGCTCTTTGTAAACATTGCCTAAATTGCTGTAGGCCTCCGCCAGCAATGGGTTTTGCTTTATCGCCAGGCTGCTATAATGCGCCGATCTGAAACGCACAATCGTAACCCTTCATTGTTTCGCGTATTGCCCATACAAGCGTGGGATTCAAATCCACGTACGCCCGTTTGTATAAATTTACAAGTGTAGGCACACACGTGTACACATTGAGGATCGGATTTATATCAGAGCGAATTCGATCATCCGCACGAATTATCGGATTAATGAGTGCTGAAAGCTGCCATGTGTGAACCAGTTATTTCATATTTCAAGTGTCCAGCTAGTTTCGAGCGTAAATGGACGCCATGGGACCTAAAGTCGCAACGCGTGCAACTGTATATCCAATCAGAATATAAAAACAAACCATATGTCCAATGAAAGGACACATGTATAGTGTTTACTTTTGCCTTTCCATACATGTTACATATCGAAGAAAACGTCATGAGAAACATTTACCTCGCAAAGTGTCAATTTCTCTTTCTCAGCGCAATGAGAGATGCTCTAAAGGCATTCAACGTGTTAATTACTTTATCATCAAAATGCTTATGTCACACCACTGTTTCAGACACTTTGTGCGCAGCCTTTAATAAAGCCCGATCTACGATGTGCTGCGCGCTAATTCGGTGCAGCACAGGTGATCGAATTCACCACGAGATATACGTCGAGGGGGGAGGGGATACTCACTTATCCAGCCTGCGACACTGAAAGTGTATGGAGGACAACAGAAGCAGAACGCCGGTATTGTTCGTCTCTTGCCGCCACAACTGCATGCAGTGTCTCTCGGCATTCTCGTAATCCCCCGCCTGGTATTCTCTGTGTGCGAGTTCCAGTAACCCTAAAATAAGAAAACGAAACGACGTATGAGGCCTCCGGTGTCTTTCATATGGTTGAGTCGTAGTCGTTCAAGCGAATCAAGATATTTTCGTAACTGTGCGCGGCCGCGCGTATACCCATACCGTCCGCTCTCTTTATTTAGCATCGTAAATAACAATCCGACGGTAAACAACGGCGCTATTTTCGTCGCTTTCCCGAAACAAACAGCGAAGTTCAAGCCGGTAGTCCCGGTCTACACAATAGAAGCTTTAAGTTCTGAGCCTTAGAAAAATTGACCAATCACAATCGAATTATAGAAGAAAAATCAATTGTGATTGGTCAGTTTCTTAAATTCTTATCGTAGACTCCGCTTTAACTTACAAAACCGACGGAATTCTACGCGGGCATTTCGCACAACGTACGTATGTGTGTGTGTGTGAGAGAGAGAAAGAGAGAGCGTACACGAACGTGCACGCCAGCATGTCGCGCGACAGATGCAACGAGAGAGGACTCGCCGTCGTCGCGAGCACAACCTGCGCGGTATCGAGGAGAAGCCGAACGAAACGACGGAAGAGAGATCGCGGAAAAGTCGAGAAACCGGGAAACGAAATCGGGGGGTGGAGCCTGCGTGCGTCAGCCGATCGGTGACTCACGGAGAAATGGGATGAGAGGGGTTACTAATCGTGTTGTCGTTCACATATGCGGGTAACGCGCGGAGGAATCCGACACGCCGAATCGCCCCCGCGGAACACGCGCGCGCGCGTAATCAGGGTTCAGTTTCACGACACCTCCTGTTAATTTCGACCGGTTAAGCGTCAGCTGTGATTGGTTATTTCTGGCCAGCTTTAACTTAACGACGAAAATGTGATCGCTCAATTCTGATTAACAATCAGCGGATTAAGTTAATCGGAGGAATTGCGAAACCGGCCCTTAAACGTCGAACGGCCGGCCGATTATGTCGCGATATCGATCCGCAATTAACCACAAAGCCAAACAAGCATCTCTCTTTTTCTCTCTTTTTGAACTCGCCGATCCCGCGACATTCGACGTGCGCGAGCATGACGATACCGGGGGGGG
>NW_014559346.1:115662-162120 GCF_001313825.1 Dinoponera quadriceps
GGGGGGGGGGGGGGGAGGGAGGTACGAACAGTAAGTGTCGATGGCCACGTTGATGCTCTGATTGTCGGCGAAGCCCATCATCTCCTTGCCCGGTGGGGCCTCCTGCGTGACCACCAGGAGATTCTGTCCATTTTGCCAGTCGCCGTCCTCGTTCTCGATGGTCGCGATCAGTGACCCGTTGCCGCCTTTCAGCGCGCAGTTGCCCTTCTTCTCGGCGACGTGCACACTCATCTCGGCTGTTATTCGCGACACGCTTGCCAGGACGATAGCACAAGGACTCTCCTTCTCGGACTTATTATCTTCGATCGGCCGCACTTTTCACCTCTCTCCTCGTGTCCTCAGTTTCGTCCGATATACAGTTTCACGTTCCGTCCACGAACACTAGTCTACTAGTTTTCCGTCCGCCTAGTTACGTTTCGAGCCTCACCGCAGTACAGCCTACCTAGATCACTTTTTCACCCTTCCTCCTGGCCACGAAGAGAGAGAGAGAGAGAGAGAAAGAGAGCAGGAAGCGCGGACGAGCCGATTGGCCGACGCTATAGCGGACTGACGCGTCGCGCGTCGACACGGGCGGAGACGGAGAGACCGAGGGAAACCGTGCAGGAGCGTATCTACGCGCGCGACCGGCCGGTGAGGGTCTTTTGTCATCTCAGAGAATTCATGATTTCGTTTATAGGCGGCTAACTCGTAATATTCTTCGTCGATTTAGTCAGAATCCCTGCGATCTTATACGAACAACTCGATAAGTTTTTCATTGGCCACATTCTAAACTGCATCGAAAACTTGCTCACAACCCGTTCTTATACTTAAAAACCATGTTAAACATACCTTTAAATATTTCTACAGCCAGTAAAATAATCTGTACAGCATTCGTACCGATCGTTTTATCGGCTAAGAAGTTTCTCAAAATATATTTAAGACAATTTTAAATATAAAAACTGATTCAAACTGTTCTGCGAACGTTGCTTAGAGATTCTCGTGAAAAATCGAGCGTTCCGTGAAAAATCTCGACGCGGCAAGAAGCGGCGTCTCAACACAAAGATCAGCCAAGGTTTCTCACGAATCCACGAAACTGAATTCAGTTTTATCTAAGCGTTCCGTCAAAGGTCTCGGGTATATTTTCATTCGCACCTTGATCGCTATTTTTTTTTTTTGAAAACCCGAACAACGACTGTGCACGCACACACTCGGGTCGCCGAGTTTTCTCGATGAACACAACGCTGCTTACGCTCCTGCCTCACAAAGAATCAAAACGGGAGAAGCTATAACGATAAAGAGGGGTGAGGGGGGACAGAAGGAAAGGGAGGGGGGATGGGAGAGATCTCCCCTCTGAGTGCAGAGAGCAGATGGAATAGGTACCCAGTGGAATATTCCATTGTCGTGTTCAACCAAAAGGGAGGAAGTAGTAAATGAGAGGGTGCCGGGAGTGAGGAGGGGGATACCTGCTATAGAAGGAGGGGTGACAAAAGCATACGCGGCTGATGGCGCACGCGGTGTAACGGTGTGTTTATGAAAAAAACCAGGAAAAAAAAAGGAATACTTTCACATCACACGATGTGTGTTTTTTTTGGCGCGCCCGATCGAAATGAAACGCCGACTGAAAGCGTTTATCTACGCCCCCTTTTTTTGTACACCCGGTCGGCGTGAAGACAAAGTCCACGAGGCGAAATGAGAGGTAATACCGTGTGTGTCAAACGCACGAGTCCGTCGCGGCGGAAACGAATCCGGAGAGAATCGGAGGCCACGACGATGAGCGGGCGATTAAAAACTTATTAATTCGCCGCTAAAGTTAGTTGTTTAATACTATTTTTATCTCGTAAAGAGGGGTCTACGGTGAGAATTTAAGGTGTAAGTTTTAAAAAGCTGACCAATCATAATTGATTTTTCTTCTATAATTCGACTGTGATTGGTCAATTTCTTAAGGCTTATGCCTTAAATTGTCATTGTAGACCCTGCCTTAGTTCCGGTCTACAATAGATGCTTCAAGCCCTAAGCTTAAAAAATTGACCAATCACAATCGAAACCAAGATATAGAAAAAAAATCAATTATGATTGGTCAATTTCTTAAATTTTACACCTTACGACTGCGATACATATCAATGGCTGCGTTTGGCAAACATAAACAAATCAGCGTGTGGTCAGTGGTTATCACTGTTAAATCCCTAAATTTCGACCAATTATGTTGACGAATTACTCAACCGTTGCACAACCAATTACACTGTGCTCGTGTTTTCCGAAACGTGACCAATTACCGTCCCTCTTTCTCCTCGGCAGTCGAAATTGCACCTGCTCGCTTACACTCTGCTATACCATCTGCGTGCGCGAAACGAAAAAATATTCCGTACATACAAGCTGCCCTCTCCAGCTACACTCGGCTGCATTATGTGCACTTCAAGCAAATATACTCTCTCCAGCTCCGGAGAAGAAAGAGAGAGGGAGAGGGGGAGAGAGAGAGAAAGAGAAACGGGCAGACACGACAAAATGTATATAAAAAACGACACAAATTTATTTGAATTTCTGCGAGTATCACGAATGATCGCGAGGAAATGACAAGAGAGAACCGGATGAAGCTCAGCAGAGAACGCAGAGCTCGAAAGGTCAAGGGTGTCTGGTGCTAAGTCGGAAGTCCCGAAGGACGACACAAGTGTGAACGTACCAACGTTAGACAGCTGCTGGATCTCGTTCATCTTCAATATCACGCCGGTGCCCGCTATCTGCGGGTGGCCCTGTTGCTGTTGCTGCTGCGGTTGCTGTTGCGCCTGCATGGCGGCCGTGGTCGACGGTGTGAGAACGGAACGAAGACGCGAGGAACGCACACGCGGGAACGGGGTGCGGGAATTGGACTGATGGGACGCGCGTCTTCCGGTTCAACTCGCTCGGCGTAGACGCGCGAATTCTTCTCTCGGAGGTCGAAGATGATCGATATCTCTACGTGCACCCGTATCGCAATTTTCTCGCGCGCGCCATTACGTACCCTTCGCGGAAGCCGCCGGAAACTAAAGAGTCACGCTCGGCTGTCCTCGGCGGTTCGCGCGACTGCTCGGCATCGGTGACGGAGACAGACAGTGGTGCGAGGAGCGGAGAGAGAGAGACGCACAGAGCGAAGGGACGAACGTGATAGGCGGGTTCCACTTAACACTCGCAAAGACGCAAACATCATTCTATCTTTATTTCTCGCTGGATGTTAAGTAAAGATAGAATGGCGTTCACGTTGTTGCGAACGTTAAATGAATCCTCCCGATTTGATTCGTCGTTTCCCGAGTGGCTACAGCTCGGTCTACAATGTGCTCCTTGTGTCTCGTTTCTTGCTCTCTGTCTCTATAAGCGCGTGATATTATTTAATATTAAGTAATATTCCGGACATATTCTTAGAATAGACGTAATATTTTAATAATGTTCTAGTAATATTATTTAATATGAAGTAATATTTCTGGAATATTAGTAATAGATGATTATATGTCTACTCCTGATAATATTAAAAAAATAATCTAATTTAATGGTATTGTAATATTATATATTTTTTAAATATTAAATTCTATGCATATTTATAATTGTAGTTATTTCAAATGTATTGCAATACCAATTGTTTTATTATATAAATAAAGTCAAAAGAATTTTGTGACGACGATTCGATAGCCAATAGGAGAATGTGATTTCTAGGAACAATAATGTTCCTAGCTAGTAACTTTAAAAAGTGAAATCTTGATGCATCACGAGATACATTCAGCTACATCTTTTGGGAATAAAAGAATGTACCTTAAATGTCGGTCTACAATAGATATTTTAAGCCTTAAAAAGTTGATTGATCACAGTTCGTCAATTATTCTCTTCACACTCGACTGGGATTGGTCAATTTCTTCGGCTTAAAGTTTAAAATACCTATTGTGGACTGACGCTAATGTAGAGTGACCCTAACATCTCACCGCAACTTAAGATAGCAATTCGTAACTAATGGTTGTCATTATTGTTATTTCGTGACATCTTCGGTGACGGGGGCATTCACGGCACATTGTAGAATGCCCTTAATATTCGTTATTCGATCAATCGGCACCGACAGAGTGGAGCCGCTCCGTCCGTTTGTGATGTCGGCACACCGATGCGTCTGATCTCTCTCTTCCCTTCACTCGTACAGCCCTGATCGCTTCGCCATCTTGACGTGCGAAGGGCACCGGTGAAAATCTCCGACGACGCATTACGACGTCACTACCACCGCCCCCACCTCCGGCGAGACTCGCCGCGGTTTCCCGTCGCCTCGGTCTCATTCCTTCGCGGTTCGTCGGCACCGCATGGTTTTGTGCTCGGTCTCAATCTTATTGCAGATCATCTGTAAATCAGTTATGGCGGATAACAAGGAGCGCACCTTAATCCTAGTCAAGCCGGACGGCGTGCAGCGCGGCCTGGTCGGTAAGATCATCCAGCGCTTCGAGGAGAAAGGCTTCAAGCTCTTGGCGACGAAGATGGTTTGGGTAAGCGGCCGTTCACGCGATTTCTCGCTCCACTCGCGTACGAACGCGACGGAGATCGATGCCAAGATTCGCGAGCGCGCCACGTGGCCCTCTGTAAAAGAAAGAGACAAAGACAAAGAGAGAGATATATATACATATATATATATGTATATATATATATATAATATATATGTATAAAGTACCTAGGTAATATTATTGAAAAGTGAATACTTTAAGATACATTTCATATTTTGTGCTGGAAAATATCAGAAATAAGAAATAAAATATCTCAAAAAGTATTCAATTTTCGATGATCTTACTGTAATACTTTTATACGTAGAATAAACAGAGAAATCGATTTGTGTTAAGAAAACTATATGATTCCGTTAACAAAAAGAATTAAATTGACTTTCATTTGACGTTGACATCTCTATTCAAAGTCAAACTGATAAAATCAGATTATCTTTCAATCATTATAAGTCTCTAAGATATAACTTTAGAATCACAGAACCAGAATAAAAGGCCACCCTGATGGAAATATTTTGCTGAAATACTCTCTCAATTCACCCTCATTTCATTGATAAACGCGATTTTCAGTTTAATTTGGTAAATTTCACGATATCTAATATTTCAAAAATTGTTTTATTACTTTTTTCTTTCTGGCATGTTGTAGCCTACTGAGGAACATCTGAAGAAACACTATGCCGATCTGGCAACGAAGCCCTTCTTCCCTGGTTTGGTCAAGTACATGAGCTCAGGACCAGTCGTAGCGATGGTAAGCTCACATTGCAATCAACTTTTTGAATGTATAAACATGTATGTGTGACTTATGAGTGTCTTATGTAGACTATGAATATACAATAAGATCTCTCTGTAGTGAAACCTTATTAATTGATTAAATCTATCTTAAGATGATATTTGGATAGAAAGCATTTTTTTACTTTATTATGCCACTATAAACTCCACGCTCTATGACTCCTGACGCTCTTGTATTATTATTTTCTTTTCTCATCTTCTTTATTGCACAAAACTTACAACTTAAACAATCTCCAGCAAATTTATACCGTTCGGGAGCAAAAATCAGAAATGCTTAAATAAAATGCATGAGTTTTTGTAGTGACGTAATTTTCTTTTAATAAAATCGTTCACTCCATTGAAGGTCTGGGAAGGTTTGAACATTGTAAAAACGGGTCGCGTGATGCTGGGCGAGACAAATCCGATGGATTCGGCTCCCGGCACCATCCGTGGCGACTATTGCATACATATCGGCCGTAACATCATTCACGGCTCTGATTCCGTCGGGTCTGCCATAAAAGAGATTGATCTTTGGTTCGGAGAGAAGGAAGTGATCAACTGGACGCATGCATCCGACAATTGGATTTACGAGTAAAGATCCGTGCACGTGACGATTCCTCCAGAAGATGATGCCGTCTCTTTACAAATCCATCTCATTAGAGAGTATTCCTCAGCCCGCATTACCAGAACTTTGGGTAGGCGATTCAAACTACTGAAGGTGTGACTGACGTTTGTTTGAAAATATCTACCGAGAAACTTGTTAAGAATAAATAAATTGTCAAACTCCATCAGAAGAAGATGAGGAACCCTGTCCTCAAAATAGATAAAGTAAAAATAAGCTGCCGAAAATCATAAAAAAATATTGTAAAAAATTTAAAAAAATAAACTGCCGAAATTCATAAAGAAGTATTGTAAAAGATAAAAAAATAAATACATTGTTAAAAATTAAAAAAGTAACTGTCGAAGTTCACAAAAGAAAACAATAAAAAACTTAAAAAATAAGCTGCCGTGAAAAAATAAAAAAAAACAGGAGCTGTTGTGAAAAATTAAAAAGTAACTATTGAAATAAAAAAGAACAGTTCAACAAATAAAAAAACAAGCTTCATGAAAAAATAAACTGTCCTGGGAAAATAAAAGAAACTGGGAAAAAAAAGAAATAACTGCCGTGAAAAATTGAAAAGGTTGCTATCGAAGTTTATGAAAAAGAATAGTTCAGAAAATAAATAATAAGCTACTGTGAGAAAATGAAAAAAATAGCTGCCGAGATATTTATAAAACAAAAACAGTTTTCAGAAAAAAAAAATAAACTACCGAAACATATTAAATAATATAAAAAGGAAAAAGAAAGCTGCCGTGGAAATATAAGAAAGAATTACTTAGTGACATTTAGTTTCTATAGTTTATTTTATAACATTCATATAGAAACTAAATAACATTTTACAACTTGTATGGGAAGTGAACTATCGAAAATAAATCACATTGTTATTAAATGCTACTATTGGTGCAACCAAAGTTGTAAAAGGTGATTTTTACAAATATAAGTTCAGTTTATCCAAAAATATCTTGATATAATAGATTAATGTATTTCTTCTGTATTTTCCTTCCCATTAATTTTCTTTCTCTAATTGTGTTTGTTAATTGTAATTTACAATTTAGTTTAAAGAATACCGACAACTTTTGTTCATAAATTCTTAAAAGTTTTGTTGTATTAATATTTTGATTCTTATTACCGGACAATACATTCAGAAGCAGTAGAAGTACTAAAAAAAAGTTGTTAACAAGATAAAATATAGTGGGCCTAATATATCCTTATAAATATAGGACACAATAATGAAATAATGTTACACAGTTGCGTACTTACATATATTTGTTAGTAAAAAATGTATAAATGTAATCCTATAGATCAAGTACGTGACAATACTTTCTGTAACAGTGCTTCATTTACGAAACAAGATCACATGTATTACAAAAAATGAAATGTCTCTGTATCGCGCTATATGAAAATAATTATTTCTACTATGCCCGCATTTACATCAAATTTTGCGAATAATATACGAACGACTCACATTCAATTTTCATTATCGATTAATCGTTTCGATTAATCGTTATATATATAAGAAAATAAGGAAAGAAAATTGTGTACATACACATCGATCTTTGTGTAAATTTATATCCCTATAAGCGCGTAATATTCCTAGAATATTATACGATTATTATTAAATATTAAAATAATATTTTATTTTTATAATATTCTAGGAATGTTGTATAGTATTTTTTAATATAGGAATATATTCTATTGATTTTATTGATTGATGTTATATATGTCCACTTAACATATATTCTTGGCATATTATACAAATNTACAGTTATATATACTATATATATACATAGAGTTGGACATTTAACAAATATATAATATTACAATAACATTATTTATATTATATTAATAATATTATTTTTTTAATATTATTAGAGGGATGGACATATAACCATTTATTAATATTCCAGAAATATTACTTAATATTAAATAATATTACCAGAATATTATTATATAATATTATGTCTAATATTTCAAGAATATGCCCAGAATTATGTAACATTATATAATATTACACGCTTATAGGGATATTATGTACAGGAGAAACGAAACTCATGGTCTCTTACGCGTGAACGTAACAACTGCACGGTATTTTTATTCGTGCGATGCGCGCGTTATCAAAACACAACATCAGCCGTGCGCAATGTGCAGCTCAATCGACGGTAACGCGGTGCTGCAATCTCTCCTTTGTATTTTAATGCAATTATGATGTATTAATTGTCACACGACCCGAGGTAAGCGCCGCAGGATGGACAGTAATGCTTCTTAACCAAGCAGCTGTCTATGCAGTAAGGACACGGTGCGCAGCACCAGCAGCTGTAAAAGAGAAAAAACCGGAACTATGTTAAGCTCCAGAGTAGTAATAGCTGCGGTCATATTAGCTTCGTCATAAGCGACATCCTTGCACAATAACAGGCAACAGGAATAAAGAATGACACAGGCAGTAGATTTGCAATCTATCGGAAACCGTGTCAAATTGCTGTGCATTTATACACGGTTTCCGATAGGACGGTTGGAAATCTATTGCCTGTGTTATTCTCTGTTCCTGTTGCCTAGCGTTGCAAAGACCTTTACAGGCCTTTACGGCATACGTGGAAATAAAAGAATATGTGCATAAAACGGCATTCGTAATTCAGCACGCTTGTAAATATGTCCGGATTTTCCTTTAATTTGAATAATCACCGGGAGTCTTAATTAATCGCGCCATCATAACTTGCGCTTCATAAGATCTTACAAGAAGACGCAGAGAAGAATCGCCATTATGTGTGTCTTCGTGTTCGATTCGGTTTCTACCCGTGTGGATATATTAGCATGACACTGCGGACAGGTCATGCGTTGCGTTTCGGGGCCGAATCCTCCTGTCACAACGATCATTTCTGCAATCATATCGAGTCGCATTTTATTAGCCAGATATTCTGAAAATTAAGCATCTAATATTCCTAGAATGTTATATAAATATTAAAATAATATTCTTATAATATTCTAAGAATGTTATGTAATATTTTTTTAATATTATAGGAATGTTCTATTGATGTTATATGTCCACTTAACGTAATATTCTTGGCATATTATACAAAATGTTCTTAGAATATTTAAAAAAGTAAAATAATATAGAAATGTATATATATATATATATATAACATTTTTTAAATATAAAACATTTTTATCTGTTAATCTGTTAATATTCCAGAAATATTAATATTAAATAATATTACCGGAATATTATCAGAATATTATGTCTAATATTCTAAGAATATGCCCGGAATATTACTTAATATTAAATAATATTACTTATAGCGTGAATCAGTCAACTTCCGACAAGCTACGCGGTCACTTATGTCAGGCTTGGAATATTTTTCCACGCGGTTTACCGGACGCTTCAATATATGCTCGCCGAAAACTTGATTTCTTCGACTGGGAAATCGCTGATTATTTATATTTACGTGGCTGTGCCTGCTGCTGCTGCTGCTGCGCGTCATAAGGGGGTGGTGGCGCGAAACCCGGTGGTGGCGGATGTGCGTTTTTGTCCATTGTTGTTGTTTATCGTCCAGCTAGCAACAGAAAAGTGGCGAGAAACGTTACAATTTCGTGCGGAAGGAAACGAGCGGAAACGTTTCGCACACGCACGACCTCGTACGATTATTTCGTTAGCTGAGTTGCCGAGGTCGTGCAGGAACAGATAAGGGCAAAAAAGCGGATCAGAAGTGTAGGAAACTTGGAGTCGAATCGATGACGTCGTGGGCGCAGAATTCTTTGTCGGTTGGATAAAAATAGAATCGCGCGCGGGGAATAAGATTGCCGATTTTGAAGGCCGATGATGACGGATATTTCACGGGACGATTGAATACATTCGAA
Source organism: Dinoponera quadriceps (assembly GCF_001313825.1). NCBI lineage: Eukaryota > Metazoa > Arthropoda > Insecta > Hymenoptera > Formicidae > Dinoponera > Dinoponera quadriceps. The sequence continues at coordinate 125,356 of NW_014559346.1, forward strand.
TGACCTTGTGGGACGACCAAAAACACCTCCTTCCGTTGACCTTTCGGCGGTCATCTTAAACAGAGCGTAGAACGCTTTTTCGCGCGTTTTCCACACGCGTGGCGTTTCCCGCTGTGTTGCACGGCGACGAAACGAAATTTTATTCTGGCGTTACGATCGATCCTCGAAGGGCAGAAGAAAGGATAATGTCAAAATAATGACAAAAATAACAAGAAAGGTTAAATAAAAATTCGCTTTTCGATTACAATCCAATTATTTCTCCGTTATTTTGATATCGTTTTGATGATATCGTGATTTTCGGTTCTACCCGCATGGGGAAGACAAGTCTCGCTGGAACAGCGTAGTTGTCTGTTAATATAGTGACAGTAAAAATATTTGTTACAGGGAAAAAATAATTTTGCTGTTGTAGCAAGATGTCATTGCGACAACAATGAAATTTAGTTGGCACAGCCAAATTATTTTGCTGTCCGTGTATCTAGCAAATAACAATCGATATTCTCCCAGCAAATCTTTCTACCGTCCAAATAAACTTTTTTTTCCTATCACTATATAAACAGAATTTTGCTATTCCAGCAAAATTGTTTTCTCCATGTGAGTTGTCATCCGATGTCTCGGTGGAAAAATTTCTCGTCCCCCTCTCTTTCTCTCTCTCTCACGATCGGCATATGCTGCTCTGCAAAACCAGTACCAGTCACGGGCATCGCGTTTATAACATTTGCACAACGCGTATACTACGCGTCCGCACAAATCAAGTTCGAGCGACTTGCGGATTATCTTATCGCCGTTCCGCAGTGTTCGCAGGATTAATGCCACAACATTTTTACGCGATATCTTGTAATCTCCTCTTATCGTGGAGCTTATTCGATGTTTCTCGTAACCTTGACGGAACAAATAGAATCGAATAGACATATCGGACAACTGATAAATAAGGACAATTTTTCGATTACGAGCTAAATTAATTAACGAATTTTATCGTGAATACCTCGCGCGCGCGCGTCCGGAGTGTTACGAAGAGACCTATTTTTGCTTAAAGTTTATAAATGAGAGTACAGATTTTTGGGATATTTTTTTATTAAAAGTGGAAGGAGAGGAATAAGAGAGGAAAAGAAGTTAAAAGTTGAGCGTGCGAAGGAAATGATGATATTCGAACTGAATTAATATAGCGTGTGAAAACAAAGAAGGAAACAATCGTGATGTTCGTGTAGCCACTCAAGTCATTTTAGATCGCACTGTATCGTACATTAATGCCGAATAACATTTCAGTTTGAACAATTTCCGTAATGTTTATGTTTCATTTGCTATTTTCCATCTTTAATAAAAAGCGTCCCAAAAAATTGTGCTATCATTTGTAAACTGTAAGCACACGGACAATCGCAAAAAGGTAGCGACACTTTTCGCTCGTAAGTTTCGCAACGCATCCTGCGTCCGATGGGAGAATTTGCTCATTAATCATTCTCAGGAGGTAAGTTCCCCTATTGAATAAGAGATGCGAGACTGAGAAAGGAAAGGTGCAAATCTTTTCGTGACTGGCTGTACACATAAAACTTATGATTCATATATTTCGCGCGAATTTCAATGCCACATCAGCTCGGCGTGTATAAAGATAACGAGAAGTTTAATTGCGTCATTACTCATTTTAACCGCAGATCGCGATCGTCGAGTGCTGACGTATTTACTTTATTGTGAAGTACATGTGTGCGTTACTTTTGTTCTTTTTCTATTTTTTTCTGATGCACACGACACGTGTACGCGCGCGTGTGCAATGCCGTCTCGTTTCTGCGAAGGTGGAAACGCCCGACGCCGCGCGAGGAATGCGAGGAATCTCTTCATTTTGACCGGCGCTCTCTCTCTCTCTCTCTTTCTCAATTTCCTCTCATTGATGTTTCTTTGCTGCAGCAGAAGTACTGATAATATAAGCGCGGCGTGAGGATAAATTTAAACGTGCGCCATGAAGCGCGTAACACGGAGCGTGCCTCGTACGAGATTCAAAGCCAACACGAGTGCCAAACAATGTTATCCCAGTAAACGAGAAATTGATACAACGTTTACTAATTGATAAAACATGCAACGTTTTCAAGTATCTGGTACTTAATGTTGCATACAACGTCATTCTCTATAAGCGCGCAATATTCCTAGAATATTATATGAATGTTATTCGATGTTAAAATGATATTCCTGTAATATTCTAAGAATGTTATGTAATATTTTTTTAATGTTACAGGAATGTTCTATTAATGTTAGTTATATGTCCATTTCAAACATAATATTCTTAGCATGTATATGCTTAGCATCCCTTTAATTAATTAAACCGTTAAATACTGCGGGAGTAACGAACCGTGGGATTTTAATCTTTGTATATGCCGTACCCACACAGAGAGAGAGAGAGAGAGAGAGAGAGAGATCAGCAGAGAAGATTAAAAACCACTTCCCTTCGATATAAAAGGGGTGATCTCAAATATTCTGTACATACACACATAGAGTTGAATATTAAAAAACACATAATTTAACAATAATATATTAAACAATATTGCTAGAATATTATTGGAACATTACATCTGATATTCTAAGAATATGCCCGGAATATTGCTTAATATTAACCCCTTGACATACAAATAAAACAGAATTTGATGCGTCCGAAAAATACTATTTATTTTTGCTCAATAAACAGTTATGTGCAAGCTTGTGAAACAATTGAGTAATCACAAGTGAAATAATTGAATAATCTAATAATATACTGCAGTGCATCACCGAAGAGAGTTCTTGACGCCTCGGAGATATCAAAGTCTACAATGGTATGTGGAATGAATGACGTCTCCCGGACGTCATTGTATGTCAAGGGGTTAAATAACATTACACGCCTATAGGATGTGAACCATATTTGAACCATATTTGATTAAACGTGGAAAATAATGTTTCTACACAATGACTTCAATATTTAAGACTATAATATTACATCATGTAACAGTTTAAAAACACATGAAATATTACGTCAAATTGTCCATAAAATCCGCATAAAATCCATCAATATTCGAAAGATTGACTTAACGTTTCCTGCTTACTGGATTACGACGGATGAAGGAGCACTCGCGACGAGAAAGAAAAATTAATTCTCTGATGATGCACTCGGGCGGCTTAATATGCAGTCCTTTGTATTCCGTCCCATCTCCGTGGAATCTGCCCGTCCCCTCCACTCCCCCCACTCCCCCCTGTGCACGTGTCAAAATATTTTTCATTCTCGGAACGCATAATGGCACTCACTCACGTGATGTGTCCCTCGAGTGATCGATCCTATCGACATCCAGGAAAAGTAAACAGCCCGCCTCCGATATATCGCTGAGCGCAATTCACAGTGAGAGATAACTGATACGCCGAACGTTTTTATCGCGCGCCTCTTGGCCTTCAGTCGACGCTAAGGCGACGGCACAGGTTCGATTTCGAGTTTCCCACATCCGTTTCGTCCCGCCTGCAGTCTTCTTGACTCACGATCTTTTTTAATAAGCCTCGCGCCTCTCGCCGCTTTTTTTCTCGCCCATGTTGATTGGGTCGCTCGTAAAAATAGAATGACGGCACCGGCGGGGTATACCCGTACAAATTATATCATCGCCGATTCGAAATCAGGAACCTTCACCGAATGCCGATAATCGCTCTATACATACGCCCACAACGTGTCCAGCTTCGAGAGACTTTATCTGCCTTTTTATCCGGTTATCTGTTATCTCCCTCGCGTTGTTTATTAACCCATTTGAAAGAACAGAGGAATTATCTATTTTAGTGGAATTTATATGAAACGTTTACGTGATAACTATCATTTCCCGAAAACGATATCTGAAATACTAAAACGGAGCAAATGTTCTGAGAACGTTTCCGGGATGTACTCAGTATTCAGTTCTGAAACGCCTGTCCCCAGGGCATCCTACGTGATACATTCTTCTACGTGATTTGGGAACATCCTGTGCTACACGTCCTATAAGCACGTAATGTTATTTAATATTAAGTAATATTCCGGGCATATTCTTAGAATATCAGACGTAATATTCTAATAATATTCTACTAATATTATTTAATATTATTGTAATATTATATGTTTTTTAAATATTCTAAGAACATTCTTATAATATGTCAAGAATATTATGTGAAGTGGACATACAACATCAATGGAACATTCTTGTAATATTAACAAATATTACATAATATTCTTAGAATATTATAAGAATGTCATTTTAATATTGAATAATATTCATATAATATTCTAGGGATATTACGCGCTTATAGGGTGGCTGTAGAATCTATGGCTCGTATTTTGAACGCGCTTACAACTTAGCGCGCTAATTATACGAGAAATGTGAACATTCCTAATGCGGTGGTAGCGGTGCCCTATTAAAAAAAAAAAATCGATGATCACGCGTATTTATAACAAAATTCCTATTCAGAGTTACTAATAATTTGACTTGTTCGCACGTCCCAGAATACGGGTTATTGGGTGTAATAACGGTAATAATGAAATAAGTGACGGTCGGTTGTGCACTCGAGTGTCCCATCAACGTCGATCGGACTAGACCGCGATGGATCCGACTTTCTTCTGTCTGAGAACTCCGCCGATTTCTCGGCCCTTGCAGAAATTTATTACCGGAATTACCAAGGAATCTACGGTGACTAATGGCGGTGTTTCAGTAACTATTTGGCCAATACTTGATCATCAGTTGATTTATTTCAAATTATATGCGTAAAAAGATTGCGTTTTCTTGATTGATAATAATATAATAAAATGAGAAAGTAATGGAAAAAGAAGAAAGGAAGGAGGAAGAGCAAAGAAGAAATACAGACGCAAGACGGTCTTCAAACCTGGGCTATTTAGTTCCCTTGCAGAAGAATATTACTAGCCAATTTATCGCAGCCAATGATATTTTTCCGTAAGGGTCAGCAACCAGGTACCCTGGAGCTTCTGCCACCGGATCACTTGATTTATGCTTATTATCTGCCGTACCTTCCGCTGCTTCCTCAACATTTAATCACTACGAATTCAGCAATTTTCAGTATATTTTAAACTTCCACAGGAGTATTACATCACTGTTGCACTATTATGCATCAGCATTCAAGTACTCGTATTAATGACGGTATTTAATCTCACTGCAACTCTGAGCATTGAAATATCCGGGATCACTGCGAGCCCAATAAAAATGTAATCATCACGAACAACGATATTTCATATACACAAAATGAGTAATTAATCACTTAGCTTAGGCGACAAGTTAAAAAAAAATTAAAAAATATAAATTTCTTTGTGAGGGGAAATTTCTTTGTTTCCGTCTTTTCGTCGATTCACGAATGTTTCGCGTTTCCCCTTTCGTTCAGGGAAACGCAGTCGATCGCTAGTTCGTGTGCCCGGTCTCGTCTATTAATAGGCAGGTACATACCTGTTGCGCCAAACGCGATGTATCAAGCGCGTCGAGGAACGGTCGGTGCACCAATGCTCGCGTAGCGACACCAAAAACGGACTACCGGACCGGCCGTCGTTGCTTTCCGTTGCATGTGGATGTTCCGTCAACTGCACGCACCGGTTTCTTAACGGCGCACTTTAGTCATGGGTGGGAGTACGGGAATGGGAGTAACGGGCGAATGAGAGAAGGAACATCAGACACCGGCGCCGCGGACGAAAACGACCGGCAACCGGAGAGCTCGGGAGGAAAGCTCAAGAGAGTCGGCGTGTCGGTGTGTCAGTGCTGACGTGTCGCGAACGGTCGGCGCATTTATGCCCGTTTCTACCAATGTCAGGGTTGGGGGATAACATTGGAAGGGATTAAAGATTAAGTTAGAAGTCGAAAAGTTAATCTACTCTGCATATAACGGATAACAGATAATAAAAAGTAAGGAGAATGATGAATTCGCGAGTTTTTTCGGTGTAATCTTGGAAATTGTGATCCACCCGATTTCTCGGATGGGTATCTGAAATTGGAAATTTTCTCGAACCTTAATTTTTATCTATGATGCCAAGTTATACTTTCCGCAGAAATGTTGTACTCGAAAGATATTAAAATGAGCACACACACAAACACACACATACGATCTCTCTCTCTCTCTCTATTTCTTTATATCTCATGTATATATTTTCATTCCAATTACAATATCTATGGTAAATTTTTTTTACATTTTCACGTCGTCGCGACGGATTTGTGCTGTGTGAACAATTTGGTCCAATTGCTATCACCACACGCTTATTTGAAGATTGCATTAAGAAACCGACCTGTCGATCGATAGAACGTCAGCGAAGTGAGAACTTATTTCCGATTCTTCATCTTCCCGACCTCCCGAGAACTTTTAGTGATAATTCTATCTGATCCCCGCTCGTAGCTTCGTCTTACCGTCTACTTCTTTACTCTTTGGCTAAATAGAACAACAATCTCATTGTAATAATAATAACAGTAAAAATTAACGACGCAAAAAACTCTGGAGATACAAACAATAACTATTCGCATCGCATGACTCGAATTGATTCCCCAGGATTACATCATTTTCTTTACATTTCTTTTAAACTCGGAGCCTTACATCTGTCTAATGCGTAATTCCCTAATAAATATCTAGAAAGTTCGATCACACGATCGCGCTTCTAGTGATCTTGACTCCCTCTCTTCTTTTACTATGATTACGATACTTTAACTCGCGCGAAATTCAGATCCTACACCGATCGGGATCTACGCTTAGGGCTTCTGGATTCCGGAGCGGGGAATGCAACTTCTACTTCATTTACCGCTACCTTGCCGTCGCAATAAGTACAAAAGACACGTTACGGTGTAACGTCACGAGCGAAAGAAGAAGATAGGGAAAGAAGTTGCGCGCTTTCTCTCTAACATTTTCCCGAGATGTCCGCGCGGTTTCGCACCCGGATTCACTCTACTTCGCTGTGCCTTGCGATCGAACGCTCACCGGAGAAAACGAGCCCCGAGGTGCGCCGTCGCTCTCTCGGAAATTCCAGGAAATCCCTAAATCCCTAAATCCTCCGGTGTTTCTGATGTATTCCGATCATTCGGAATCATTGCGCAAACCCTGCGATTTCTCCTCCAGACGAGTCTCTCACCGCGGGAGGATTTCACTCCGGTCTGCGAAGGATTCGCCTTGAATCCTTTTCGCAGCGCGCCGCACAGTGGTCTGAAATCAATACTGTCTTGGCCAAAACTCACTTCTCAAAGTCTCACCTCAAGTTGGTGCAAATACAGTTTCATCATGTCTTATAGTCAAATAATCTCGCAAATTGTTATCACTTATTATTTTTCATTACTCATCGGTAAATGTGAGATAAAAATATTGCCCGCTCAAAGATAAGTGACATTAATCACATCTACAGGGTTTTCCAAAAACAAAAAAACGTTTCATTTTAAATGATCAGGAAAGCAAAGTTTTATAGAAAAAGTTTATGAAAAAGGAACTTTTCACGCAATAACGCGATTGTTTCGCTATTTGTGCGCCGTTCTGCTGGAAATAAACATCGTTCAAGTTCAAATCATCCGTTTCGGGTCAAAAAAACGTCGGTCAGCACCGTAACGCACTGAAACGGTGGCACCGGCTTTGTTTTCGAAAAAAATATAGTTGATCTGGCTAGAGCCTTTACCGAGATTCCAAGTTTTGGCCAGACGAACTTCTTACTTTCGAACCACTGTGCCGTCGTCGCGAACAAAGAGAGAGAGGACGGGGATCGACGCGTCCGCAGCGACGAGCACTTCATATCAAATCATCAAGCACCGTTTATCGCGGCTTATCAGTCTTACTCGTTCGCGAGGAGCAATCGGACTTGCTCTTCGACTTCCGGCCGAGCAGCCTGCGCAAGGAGGACGTCCACTTGGTGCCCCGGCTGAATCCGCTACCCCCCGCGATTCTCTCGTCGCCCTCATTACAGTCCAGTGAGTCGCTGATCTTCCTGCTTTTGTCGCTGCCGCTGCTCGTGCTGCTGCTGACATTCTCGAAATATTGCGACCTGCGGTCTCCGATTTCCGACGAGAAGCTGAAACAACGCACAGGCCGGGTTAGAAAACACTATCGCAACGACCATGTAGAACGGAAAATCACGACGACGTCAAAGTGACGAGAAAATGACCATAATGACTCACTTTCGATCGTGACTCGATCACTTTCTCATCCCTTTGAGTCATTCTGACGTTATTGCGATTTCCTGTTCTACCTCGCCAACTCCGGCCTCTTCCTGTCGATTGCTTCCTTCAGTTCGGCTAATTGTGAGCAATACTTAGCGGAATCAATAGTTTGCGCGCACTTTAAACGAGCCGGTCCCGGTACTTTCTGAACACAGTATAAACGAAGCATTTTGCGAGCATGCTCTCCGGGGTTTTTTTTTCCTTTTACATACCCCGAATCCGAGGAGAAAGCTCGGACCGTAGGCGGCGCGGTGGAAGTGGTCAGCGAAACAGAATGTTCGGCTACCGGGGTCCTAGGACACGCTTCGTCGTCGGAAACGCTGTTGGTGCTGCTGCTGGTGCTGCTACTGTTACTATTGCTGCTGTTGCTGCTGCTGCTGCTACTGCTGCTACCGCTGCTGTCAACGCTGGAGTCGTCGACGTAGCCGATTCCTTGATCGGTTACGAGCGAGTTCGTTCGCAGACCCTGAGATGAGCCAGCCAGTGTCGAGCAGGGCCGAAACCAACTGCGAAGATCTTGTAAGGGCGCTTGAAGGCACTTGAAGATATTCCCACTAGGAGTTCGCAAAATTGTCCTTTAGAACAGTCCGCATTCCCAAACAACACGCGATATCCCATGGACGTTCTGGGGACGTCTTTGGGACATCGGACGTCCTCAGGACGTCCCTTGGAGATCTGTGCTGTCTGGGAAGTAACGATTTAAAAACATTTAGGTTCGCGTCGCCCGGACGGAGTTTCAAGCCTACACTTACTCGTCGCGGCAGTCGTCCACCTCGGCGAAGGTGCGCCTGGCGTAGAGGCAGATGGAACATCGGCGGCGACTCCGACAGGACGTCGCGTGGAGCGTGACGGCGCGGAGGTGACGCGCCGCATGCCTCAGCGTGACGGTCTCCCTGGTCAGCGCGGCGACGCCTTCTTCGCGACGGCGTAGTTCGGCTCCTCGCTCGTTCTGCTCAATCCTGAGCTTCTCCCTCAGCGACTTGTTCTGCAAAGAACGGAGAAACGAGGAGTTTGTCAGTCGCACGAAGAAAAATATAAAAGACGAAGACACATTCGAGGAATTGGAAAAATACACGGGGTTTCCCATCGAATGGTTTTTCACTTGAAATCCCGCGCCATTTTTCACGAATTCAACGTACAATTGCCGTTCCTCAACAGCTGGCAAGCAAAAAGCATACGGTTAACGAAAACGGAACGACAGAATATCCCTGCTGTCCAAACTAGTTGGCAGTTTTGCTGTCTAAACCAATTGTTTTCTTCCCGCTCTCGCTATATTGACATAAACATTTGATGTTCCAGCGAAATTTGTTTCTTCTCCGTAGCACCGAAGAAAGGAGATTCACCTCTCTCTCCAAAGCGTCCTTCTCCTCGCGGATAATGTTGGCCTGCCTGACGACGTCGAGGCGCGCTCTCTCAAGGCTCCGCCTGGTAATCTCGTTCTGGTCCAGCTGCATGTGCAGACGACGCAGGGCCGACTGCTGCTCCTGATCCAGCCGTTTTCGCGCCTCCAGGCAGCTGTCCCTCTCGTACTTGATCCGCTCGACCTCCTCCTCCAGTCGCAGATTCTTCTCCAGCTGCAGGAACAGCTCGTCCTCCTTGGTGCGCAGTTCCGCCTCGCAGCCCTCCAGCCGCTTGTCCAGCAGCCTGCGAGCCTCCTCCAACTTGTCCCTCTCGGCCTGCGAGAGGAAATGAAAGGACTCGATTTTCGTTTGCGATTCTTCCTTTCTGCGCGCGCGAAAACGAAAGCTCCGGGAATTGACTTCCGACGGAACGTTGAACTTTCTCGATCTCCGCTGAGAAATACGCTTTCTCGACTCCCCCCCGAGTGACATAACGCCGGGGGTTGGGAAAGTTTTATTTTTTCAAAGTGACTCCTCGCCGTCACTCGCCACTGATTCGAAAAATTAACGCAAAAATTAACTCCCTCCCCTCCTCTCCCGAGATAAAAAGAAGAATTAGGGTCCTGTATGATTTAACAATCGACATCTACCACGTTGACATTCACCGGGTGACCCGTCGTGGCGACCCACGACGTCTACCTCGATTTCGCACGGCAGCACGATGCTGACGAGCGAGACGCACACCCGGCGCTCCCCCGCTCCCGCCGCTTTTAGTTCTGTCTAGCTTAGTAGTCGGCTACATTGTAGGTCAGTTAGATGGGTAAGCGAGAAGCGGAGAGGTTGATGAACGCAGCGGATGTACGATGGCGTAGAGCGAACGCTCAGATATCCTCTCGGCGAATCACGTCGTCGTCGAAGCGAGCACGAAGAACGGGAAGATGGGAAACGAAAGACATCGGAGAGCCAGCCGGGCTTTGCGCCCGAAAGGAAATAATTCCACAGGAGCAGGAATCCTACTAATTTCAAGGTAGCGATGGCAACGAGAGAGCCGCGCATTAAACTTGGGTAAAGGATGTAGCAAATTAGGGTAGGGGGGACGGTGAACGGCTGGACAACCGTGCGATGAAAATTCGCGCGCTTGTACGCCGCTGAGGAAGATTTCTTCGGATTTAATAAATTTTCTTGCATCTCCAAGGAAATTTCATCATCGGCGTGCTTCGAAGAAACTGATGTTTCGATTAACAAGTACGATTGTTAGACTCTTCAACGGATACGTATCTTTGTCTCGAATAGGAAATTGGTTCGAAACGAAAAATAATTTTCTTGCGAAGAAATTATTTGTTTCGTTTCACATGTTTATTTATTGCAACCAAATAATACTTTATTTGGTTGAAAGGCATTATTTTAAATGACAGTGTTCTCTCTGTTGAATAATGGAATTTTCTTGAATGAGACAATACAATTTTCACTCGAGCAAATAATAATGTATATATATTCTTGTATATTGTTTTCTTGTATTTTATTTTTTTTCTAATATTCTAAGAACATTTTTATAATATGCCAAGAATATTGTATGAAGCGGGCGTATAATATCAACAGGACGTTCCTATAATATTAAAAAATATCACATGCCATCCTTAGAATGTTATAAGAATATTATTCTAATATTTAATAATATTCATATAATATTCTAGGAATATTACGCGCTTACCATCATGCTTAGTATCACATGCACAAATAAGTTGGCGACTCTCTCATATCCACAATCTAATGGCGCTTCTCTATTTGTATCTACAGAGAACTCTCTCTTCAATAATGCCTTTCATTTCTGGTTAGAGTATTTCGACTCGGGCGTCTCGTATCTAAATATTTTGTATTACGACTGTTGACTCGACTCAGCAACTCAGTTATTAACTAAATGCAACAATAATACACACGGTGAATGCATATATGCATTCTTATTGTAGAATTTAATCCGATCCGCAGATTATTCGTGTGATAAAATAAGATCGTGTCGTGGATGAATTTTTGACGTCGATCGCCTTTTTCTCGACGGGACACCGGAGGACTTTTGCGCAATCGGAGAACGTAAACGAACGTGGAACGTCGAAAAAAACAGGATACCGCTGCGGAGAGAAACGCCGCGCCGAGTATCGATATCGGGTCTCCGATTTCCATCCGTGCCTCTTTTTCACGAATCGCAGCCTTATTCGACTTATGCGGACATTCCATTTCCGCGTCGGGTTCGATTTTATCCGCCGTAGCATACGATGGAGAGCATCACGATAGATATCACAAGGAGGATCCTGCAACGTACGACGGACACCGAGCGGAAACCGAGCCAAGATGTGCGCCAAGAAAGTGGAATAAAGGAGAGGCTGACCGCTTCGCCACTTTGGTCCGCGATCTCTTTTCAGGTCAGATGCCGTTACCGTTGCTTTTATCACGTCGCCTTAGCTCGTTACTCCAAGCAGCAAAAATAACTGCGACAAAGGAAAAAACACGGCACGATGTTTCACAGAGAATCCTTCGAGCAAGAATCTCGATATTTTTTTATCTTTCCGTCTTAGTACGCGCGGTCGCTCTCGCATCGAGAGACTTTGATGATCGAACGGCAATACCCTTCACTGAGAAAATTAATTCTTCAAATAAAGGAAACATATTTTGTTAAATATATTTTTCTAATTTAGGCAAATATATATTTTGGATTTAAGAGGAAAATTCATAAATGCAATTATGTATTATTATTTTTTTTTAATTTGCAAAATGATTTGTAAAACCCTGAGTTTCTAGATTAAAAAATATAATTTCTTCGATTTAAAATACCGTTGTAGAAGAAAAAGCAAATGATTTCTTTACGAGAAAAAAACGAGTTTTTAAAATTAAAGATCGTATTTAAATAAATATTTATTTTATTCATTTCAATCGAATAATTATTTAGTTAGAAGTATTCAAATAAATCATTCTCTTGAATCAAATTCGTTTGGTTTTAATGAATATTTTTTTCAATGTCGTGTTTACTAGATTAGTAAGTCACCTTTGTTTTCTAACATCGCTGCTTTGCAGCATGGCCTTCCAGACCAAATTCTGCTTGCCATAATGAGATCACACGCAATTACCTTGATGTAGTTGACACACTAAAATCATAGGTCGTATCAACCATACACATACTTATCAGATAACAGATAACTTATCAAAGATAAGTAGGATAACGTATTTGTTATAGTTATACGTTTACAACTAAATATTTCTGGTCACGTGAACTATATCTTTTTTATTTACTATATACAATTTTTAGTTCGAAGATATTGTTTTTTCTATTCAATATATTTTCTTCTCAATTCATGAAAATTATTTTTCGATAACGCGAGTATACTTTTAGCAGAACTGTATAGAATTTCTTCATGTGAAAGCGAGTTTTGTCCTTGTGAAAAAATTATATATTCTTGCCTATACATGAGAATATGACTCTTGAATTTATACTAATTTTTTCTTTATCTAATTTTTTAATCTTCTTCTTCTTCTTTAAGAGAGAGAGAGAGAGAGAGAGAGAGAGAGAGAGAGAGAGAGAGAGAGAGAGAGAGAGAGAGAGAGAGAGANAGAAAGCCGGTACATCCGTCATCCTAGATCCAGACACAAAAAATGTCGCAGACGACCCAAGTGGGCGGCGGTAGAGAAAATATACGAGGAGGAGACGCGACGAGGACGAACTCGCAGGCAGGATATGCATGCCGCAGGAAAAGTAGAGTAACGAGAGACGAAAATAGCATCTTGCCGCTACGTTCTTCTCGTCGGTTACGGCTCGCGAGTGCCTCGGGATTACTATTGGCTCGGAAGGAAGGTAATCATCGTATTTCCACCTCGAAATTCGGAGATGTTAATTTATATTTAAATAACAACTTCAATCAGAGTAATGTAACGGCCGTCGACTATAAGAATAGCACGCACTTACGTCATCTAGATCGAAATGTCTTTCTGGTAAAACACTAAAGTAATCCATTTGGGAAAATACGACGTTACTTTCCTTCCGACCTTAATCAACCGAAGCGCGATGATCGCCGACGTAATTCGCTTAAATGTCGATGCGCGACAACACACAAACTAGAAACCAAATGAAAGGAACACCTTTGATTGGAATTAAATCGGCCAAATAAACCTTGAGCGATAGTTCAAGTAAATCACGCGATCTTGCGAAACAACGACGATCGGTGAGGACATCGGAAAGAAGAAACCGATATTTATAGAAGCGCTTTAATGAATTATCGCGGTGCGCCGAGCGAGAAAATTACGATGCGACGCAATTAGTGACTGATATATCTAGAAAAACCAACGAGATTTACGGTCCGAGCAGCCTTACAAGTGAGAGATTATCGAGCGATGAGGCCAAGGAGAAAAGCGTGCGCGTAGGAGAAACAAAGACGCGACTTCTCAAACCCCGACGAGCCGCGCGGCCGAGAATGTCTCGTCTTTCTAAAAAAGTAATTGCCACTCGAGGCGGTTCCATACGGCACGCGGGATTCCTACGGAAACAGCGGTAAATGTACGAGAAGTTGTCGGAGACAGACAGGTGTAATAATATTCGAAGAGGTACAAGCGTGTGGAATGTCCGCTCAGGTGTTTCGTGAGCGCTGAGGATCCACGACGAGGGGCGATTCTCGCGGTGTTCGCGAGAAACGATGAACGAGTTTTACGAGTTGCCGTCGCACCACATTATTATTTGCGCCATCGATCCGGTCGAGAGAAAAACGCTCCGTACATACCGGACCTCTTCCCAAGTGCACTTCCCAATTAAGATTCCTGACGGTCGCGACCGGATTCTCAGTGCTGCTACTCGCGCATCCCAGTGCTTTTTAACGGCGGGAATCCTCGAAATCATGCGGAGATCCAGATGAATACCGTAATAGAAATTCAACCTCGTCGTCGTCCAGCTGGTCGAGGTAGTAATTTAATTTCTAATTAGTCGCTATTAGCCAGTAATGTTACGTTCACCTAATTCTCCTCATAGCTAGATAACGGCTGGATAAATAAGTTAACTGATGATTAAACGAAAGAAATTACGATTACGAGATGTGTAGAATAGCGAAGTGCGATGAAAAGTGGGTGCTTTACGAGACAACCGTCGACGTGCCGCGAGATAATTAGATGCGAATGAGCATCCGAAACACGTGCCGAATCGGGCAATCGGGTCGGCCTTCATAATCGGCAGTTTGATACGAGCTTAACGCATCGGTCCATATTATTTCATTCATTTGATCGAAAAGTGAGTTCAGAATACGGACTATAACATCATTTCGGATAATTATTAGATGAAATAACATGTTTTTTTTTTCTTTTTTTTTTTATCTAAGATGAAGACGAATATATTTTGTAATTCTTCCGTCTAGATAAAGATGTTCTACTCATTCATCAGGATGATTATTCAGATAATTTTATCTAGATATCGTCAAATATTGTCTATACTAGTTAGATACTTGTCTATACTAGTTTTTGACTCAGACTGACTGGGTATATTTCTATTCGGGAGGAGCTCGTGGACGATGACGAGAGTCACGAAAAGCGTGGGAGCGACGAGACGAAATGAAAATGAAGACAGGAAATGCGAGAGCTCGAGCGCACACGGCGCAGCGGCGCTTTCTTGACTGCGACGCGGTTCTCTTCCGCGTCTCGATTCCTTCTGCCTGCTTAGATCCTTCTCCCTTCCTCGTTCGATCTCTCGCGAGAGACGACGATTCCGCGAGTAATATCGCGAGAAGGAAGACTCACGATTTCACTGCGCCGGGCTGATTCACGGATCAGCCGGCGAGAGAGAGAGGGAGAGAGATAGCGGGTGCTGCGCGACTAATGAGATCGCGGAAGGATTGGGATTCTGATCTGACTATCTACAGTCGACAGTCGCGAGTTCGCCCACACGCATACGCACATGTGATATTTACGAATTTCATCTTATTAATATTCTCGCAAAATGATGTATCTAATCACTTCGAACAATTTTACCAACGAAATACACATGACCATTTTTTCCCCCGGATAGCGCCGAGAATCTCCTTAATGACAGCGCGTCAAGAACTCCGGAGGTTTGGTTGAAAAAGGAACAAAACGCCAAATTGCACAGCGCGCGACAAAACCGCAGACACTCGTGGGTGTGTCGAATTAGTTTTCACGAGCACGGCTGGAATGGAGGTGCGCGAATAAAAAGTTTCGAGCGCAAAATCGTCCCGACAATAGCGGCGAAATGTACCGTGGGAGTAAATGCACCGTGCCGCAGCAACAATGGGCGGGTTATCGCGATATAACGTGGGAAAGCGCAATTTTCCTTTGTTGCACGTTGTAAAATAGTACGACGCGCATGTGTGTACGTGAAAACCTTTAAAAGGTTTCATTGCATTTTGCAAATGCATCGATGCACCAATGCGCGATGATTGATGTCGGTAAACGATTTCTCTTATATTATTATCGATCGTCTTCGACGAAGGCAGCGGGCTTCCTTTACCTTGACTTCGTGATAGCGCTCCTCCAGGTAGTAAGCGATATCCTTCGCCTCCTCGTACTTCGCGGAGAGCGCCACGTACTTGTCATAGTGCCGCTTGAAGAGGACGAACCTGCGTATAAACGGGGAGAATGGATTAGTTATGAAGCTCACGTAATCATACGCTTAGAATGCAAGATCCGTCATTTGCGAAATTAGAGAGATCCATTAATTATACACAGTGGCGTAGCTAAGGAAAGGTTTCGGGGGGTGCTGTAAGTGGACTAAAAAAAAAAAACGAAGAAATTCGAAAAGTCTTAAAGATTGCCATTTTCTTTCATTCGTCAATCCAATTTCATCGTCCAATTATTTCATTTTCATATTAAAATAACATTTATTTCATTAATTAAATTAATATTTTTCAATGCAATTTCACTCCGTATGCCCTCTCTCTCTCTCTCTCTCTCTCTCGTTGGCTAAGTAAAAAAAATTGAGAATTTCGGGAAGGGTCTGCAGTCCCCACAGTCTTCCCCCTTAGCTACGTCGCTGATTATATCGATCCGCGGGGGATTTCCGGGTGATGAAATCATCTCTCGCGGAAGGTGGTCTCACGCGGTTCCTCGCGTCGAGTCCGCCGACGGACTCGCGCCCGGCTAGTTTCCCCGGCCATTGTTTACGAAAAAAAAATAAAAGCGGACGGAAACGGACAAACGGACAAGACGGATGCGGAAACATCCCGGTTTTCGGGCCCTCGATCTCTCGAAGGAAGTCTCTCGGCTCTCGCGCTCGATTTCACCGCGCTTCGTCTTCTTCGAGCCCGTCCTCCCTCCCCTCTTCGCCCCCCTTCCACCCCCCTCCGTCGACGCCGCTGTTGGCCACCGCCAACGAACTTTCGCTTTCGCACGGCCGAGCGGATTATTCGGGCCCCGATCCGGACTGATTCCGGTGCGCGCCTCGCAACCACCGCAATATTCCGGTCCCATCGTATTTCTTCTGGCAGCTGACTGGAGCGAGTGAAGGGACTGTCGACCTGTCAACCGGCGACTCCAAGCGGACCCCCGAAATGTGAAAGTCACCTGGCCGGTCCCGGAAATACAATACTCGCGTCAAGGTTGCCGCCGCGATCGATACCGCTGTCGATAACAGCCGATGACGTAAGCAGCGTGTTCCCCGAGTCGGAATTTCGAGTTGCTATTTTGATATCAGCTCTTAAGGATTGCTCGCGCCTACGTGAACGGCCTGTGCACTGAGAGAAGGATCTCTTCAAATTTCATCAATTTCATCGCGTCTCCAAATAAATCTCATCATTGGCGTATCGTCATCGTTCATCATTGCTCCGAAGAAAGCAATGTTTCGACTAATAAGATCGTTAGATTCTCCAACGGATACGCATCTTTATCTCGAGCAAAACATTTGTTCGAAACGCGAAAGATAATTTTCTTACGAAGAAATTACTTGCTTCCGTTTTACATATTTATTGTGACCGAATAATATTTTATTCGGTTAAAAGATAGAAAGATAAGTTTTAGTCAAATAAATAGAAATGTTAAACTGAAAGAATCTCTAAATTTGAAGAAAATCTTTTTCTCTGTGCAGACTACGAGAAACCTACTTTAACGATACTACCACTTGTCAACTTCTCCCTTGAACTTTTAATGCCACACATTTAATTTTCATAGCTAAGCCTCGAACAACCTAGTTCGACGCTAAAAACAGCGAGAACGGAAATTACGACATCATCTACTGTCATGTCATCTATTTATGGTTGTCACTATTTATGGTTGCTATTTTAGCTCCTACCGCGTTGTCAAATTAAAGATTTAATATAAAGTCGGACCGAGTATCGACTTGGGTTTTTTTCGAGGCAGCGACGAGCAGTGCGAATGGAATCGAACACTGGCCGAAAGTCTCGTCGACGTCGCAAATTTTCCGCAAATTCTCGCAATCCAACATTATTGTTAACGTTAATGTCAATTTGTACTGTTCGTAACGGCGCGAGCAAAGCCGGTTATTACAGTTACTTCGGCAGGTATTACGCGGCTCCAGAAAGAGAGGAAATTTGTGCGTTACGTAAAAGCATCGAGAGCTATTTCACTGCGCTTTCAAAAGCCGCATTGTCCGGCGCAACGTATATTCGCTCGTCCGTATTCCTTTTTTTATGAATGGTGACTTGCACACGAGAGAGACAGACAGACCGAGAGAGAGAGCGAGAGAAAGAGAGAGAAGTACAATCGGGATGAAAAAAGTAGAAAGAAGCCCCCGGTGGAATATTCTCCGACGTTAATTCCTCTCTCTCGAATGCGATGGTAGTAATTACGGACTTCCTAGTAATTACGAAGCTGTGAATGGGCACGGGTTACGATGCGTGGATGAAAACATTAATAAAAAAAAAAAAAAACGAAGAAATACACGGTGAAATGTGAAAGTAATTAGTCGGCATCGGGGATAATTGGTATATCGCGCAATCACCGTGATACCGGCTAAATTTAGCCCGCCTGCCTGTGTCTCGGTATCGATGGCCCCACTACCGGATCTGATATCGTACACGATACTTTTTCCAACGCAACGCGTATCTACGATAACCACTATGCGAATCACTTCGTTTGCGTTGTATCGCGTTAATATCGCGAACGAGCAGCAGCGTTCAATCGAAATAGGAATCAACTCCGGAGAAGAGCCTCTGATATATTTTATTTACATTATTAAGCACTCTCCCTCCCCTCCCCCTTCTCTACTCCCACCTCCTACCATGACACGCCGTAGGAAGCCGCTCCCAGTCATTTAGAAAAGAAACGACTGTCGTTTCCGTTCCTCGATTATGTAGGTGAGCAGATGGTAATGATTTCCACGTGGTGGCAAGGCCAGCCAATCATGAGTAATCGACAATTTTTATTGTCAGAATGTTCCACCTACTCGGTCGACACGCGAAGACACGCAACCGCGACAATGGGAATAAAAGCGGTGTGTCGCCGCTTTCATCGGTCGGAGATTAAAAGATCGCATTTGTCTTCTATAAACAAAAATCAATGTTTTCACATCCTGTTAACTAGTGAGAAATTGTTAATTTTTCCAATTTTAAGGAGGTCGCGAAACTCATTGTCGTGTTTTCAGTGGCGGATTAAGGGCGTTATTCGTAAGTTTCATATTTATTAAGCAAAATCATGTTTCTACACATTTATTTCACTATCTGAATAATAAATTTTAATTTAAAACGAAGTTGAGGTATATAAATATATATATATATATATATTGAGCCAGAAACATCAAATAATAGCTCGAAGAAAACGCAAAGGGATTTTGTTACACGACAATGCTCGACCACACGTTGCAAAAACAGTTAAAGATATGTTATCGGCACTTGGGAAATCTTAACACACGCCGCGTATTCACCGGACTGTGCTCCTTCGGATTATCACTTATTTCGATCGATGTAGCACAGCCTTGCTGAGCAAAATATATGAAGAAATACAAAAATAGCTCGATGGATCGCTTCGAAGGACGAGCATTTTTTTTTTCTCGCGGAATTCACTTATCGCCAGAAAAAGTTATAGCTGGCGATGGAAAATATTTTGAATAAAATATAATTTAACGTCTCTCTAAAAAAAGGACACATGAGCGTTTAAATATGTGCATATATATACATATTTCGAGTATTACTGTAATTTATGAATTTATGAACTTACACTGCTATATTTTCAAAACAAAATGACCAATAATTGTGAAAATTGCGTGTAATGTCTGTACATTACAGAAATTTGCTCTTACAGAAATTTATTGCTGCTAAACTAGCGATTGATTGACCCATTTTGATTATTTAAAACACTGTTGTTAGTAATTCGTAATGATTAAATTATAGAGCTCGCAATGACCCCAAATATTTCGGTGCTCAGAGTTGCAGTGATTAAATATTACCTTATTATTAGTACGAATATTTAAATGCTAATGCTTAGTAGCGCCGTAATGATGAAATATACCGTCACAGAAATCTAATAATGAGAATTACTGAATTTGCAGCGATTAAATATTGAGAAAGCAGTGCAAGTACAGTAGATAGTGAGCACACACCAAGCGAATGTTCCGGTAACGGAAGATCTAGGATGCCTGACCGCAAACTAGTTGACTTAGGTTCAATCCTACCCTAAGTCTCTACTTTTTTCTTTCCTTTTTTTTATTACTTTTATTTTATTATTAATATCAATGAAAAAAAAACACATACACCCTTTTTATATATATTATTGGAAATATATCAACCAATAATTAAATATTGGCCGAATAATTATTGAAATATTGTCAGTATTTAATCGCTGTAAATTCCCTGGTAATTCTCAGTGTTAAATTTCCGTAAGGGTACGTATTACATCATAGTAATAGCTTTTCACGAAAATCTGATTTTTAATTTAAAAACATAAATAGAAATTCCAAAATGCGCGCCGACCTCAATCGTAAGCAATATAAAAATATTAATCATAACCCTACATTATATTGAGATATTTATTATTTTTCATGTATTGCAGACTCATCTGTTTAGGAAGGCGAAGATTTACTAGACCCCCGGTACACGAGCGGAGACGCGTGTGCGATGGATCGCCAAGGCTGTGTGTTTCGGTCGAAAGGTCTTTTTGCAGGTTCTTCTTCGTGAAAACGCGCGAAACATTTCCCCCACTAACCTGTAGAGATCGTTCTCGGTGACGATGTCGCGGATGGAGTCCTCCGGGTCGATGCGGTCGGCGAGGAGGCCGCCGGTGGTCCTCGGCGGCGACAGGATGATGGGCCGTGACGACCTCCCGGCGGCGACTGCGCCGCCGCTGTCACCATCCCCGCCGTCCACGTCTCGAAGAGCACTGCTCGCGATCAGATCGTCCTCGGACGCGGTGGCCGGCAGATGGCCGGCGGCGCTCGGGCTCGGCGACCTGGTGCCCGGTATCGCGCAGCCCAGCAGGTCCTCGCTCCGAGAGTGGCGCATCTCCGTGACGGCGTACCTGCCGGCGGCCGCCATCGTCGCCGCGCGTTCCGCTTCCCGTTTCTTAGCGACGACGGGCTTAGCGGCGGCCACGAAGAAGCGCTCGGCGGCGACGACACTCATCCGGATCGATGGTGGACCGTGATTGATGATCCGCCTCCTTCTCGATCGCCTCTTCCCCTCCGTCGCTTTCCCGGTGTGAAACTTCCTCCTGATTATATCCTGATTTTATCCCGCCGGCTCGTTGCGGATATTAGAAAGAGAAAGAGAGAGAGAGAGAGAGATTCCTCCGGGGATTCTCCTCCTCGACGGTAACCCGCTTCAATTTCCACCGCTACCACGTGTCCTCTTCTCGATCCTCCGGAGAGGATTTCCACCTGCCTATCGGGACCTTCTCACTCGGACGGACCGTTTCGAGACGGATGTCAAGAGGACGGTTCCTCGCACGGATCCTCCCCGCCCGAGATCCTTCGCGCTTCCCGCAATAACGACGACGACCTCGTTATCCTCCTCCTCTTTCTCCACCTCGTCCTCGTCTTCCTCCTCCTCTTCCTGCGTCTCCTTGCCGCATACGGGACCTCCGTCGAAGCGCGCACCACGTCGTGGGAGAACGCGGAATTCCACGGGACTCGGCTGAATAATCGTCCTCTCTCAGGATACACACGAACGCGCGCGCACACACACTGTGTGTGTAGTCGCGATTTACGCACCGTAACACACACACACACACACTATTCACTCACTCACTGATCCCTTCGCGATCGAACGTGTCTCGCGCTAATTCCAGATATGACATATCCGATATATATCGAGTCGCTCGACGAGTCGCGTTAGCGAGTTTTATTAGCGGGACGACGGGGAGGACGGTTTCGTAATTCTCCGCTTCTCCGCGCTCGTCGTCGTCGCTGGTCGTCGACGGCTGGCCGCGCTTTCGTAACTACCACGGAGGTATCGTTGGAACTGACAGGATCGCCGCTGCCGCCGCTTCTTCTGCCACGCTCGCTCGCTCGCCTACCTCCGCTTTCTTCGGAAGGTAACGGACCTTCGAGGCCAGGATTCTCCGTTACGTGCGATTCGTCGGCGCGCTCTGACTACTTTTCTCTCTCTCTCTCTCTCTCTTTAGAGCGAAGGAAGAACAACAGGTAAATTTGGGTAAACTTCGAATGCCATTCATCACAGACATTCGTCCGAGGACCCGATGATTCGGATCTCAGGATCCCAGGTGGAACGGATTTTCGAAAGATCTCTTAAAAACGTCCGAAGAATTTCCGAAGGATTTCTGAAAAAAATAGGACGTCTTTTAAGTTTTTAAAGAGTCTTTTAAGTGTTTTCGAGAGTATCCCTTAAACATTCCGCCTGGGGTCTAAGAGAAATTGTCCCGAGGGAAATGCCCGAAAGGGCTGATCCCCTTGACGATACTTTTGCAGGTATCGTTATCTGGTTGTTTCGGTGACCCAAATAAATCAATAATCTTTTTATCGTCACCCTGTCGTTGGATAATTTAGAAATTCGAAACACTTTCATGCGGAAATTCCCATTAGCATTCACTTTGCGACTTGATTGACCTGAAGAATGAGACGCGCGGGCGTCGATCTCTTTTCAAAGCGAAGAAAAGCGTGTTCCTCATGAACTTGACGGTCTTTGTAGGCTCCGAACCGTCCACGGATTCATTACGGATTTCTGAAGGTCGGTGAAAAACAACTTTCCAATTTCTCGAAATGTCCTCGATAATACATCACTCGGTGCTGTTCTGGTAATCGAGCGGGACCGACGGCAAGTTTCTCATCACCTTGTCCGTCTCGAGTAATTTAGAAGTGCGAGTAATTTAGAACCCTACTTCATAGGGTAATTTTCGGAATCGTCCAACTTACGACTAATACGTGAAGGACGTCGCACACGCTCTTCTTCAAAGTGAAGAAAAATATCCGTAAACGGTTTTTCTAGAAAAAATAACTCTTAAACCGCCTACCGACTCGTCACGGTCCTCTAAAGTCCCCCCGGACAGGACTTTCGAATTTCTCAAAATATTCCCGAGAAATACCACTCAGCCTACCGGTGATTCACCGAGATCTGTTTTATTTTATCGCTCGGAATAATTTATAAATTTCTAACGAAGTTCTCTCCCTTCCTACTGCGATATGTGAAAAACGATACGCGAACGTTGCCGTCGTCACTCCTTTTCCTCACTACTCGAATCTTCAACAGTCATCTTCGTCATCACCGAGCACTGTGCTTTTGCAACGAGACCTAAAAACCTAAGGAACCTTTTTTTTATCGAACATTAAGATAATCTCCATTCCGGAGATGAAGGATAGATAGATAGAAAAAAAAGAAAGAGAGATAAAGAAAGAAAGAGAGAGAGAGCAAGAGCAACAACCAAAACTGTTCTAGAAGAACCACGACGTTCATGCAAACAGGCACGTTCGCCGAAGCACCACCGAAACACTCGGATATCTCAGCCTCAGGACACTCGCATGTGAAGCCTCCACTCGAGCACTCTCGGCGGGCACTCTCTTCAAGGACGACGACGACCGCCTGGGCATCGCGCGCGCACGACCGAGGATCCTCGGTCCTCGACACTGTTAGGCGGCGGCCATCATCGCGGCCCCCGTCGACACACGTCGGCCGGGTTCAGGTAGGTCCTCACGATTGAAAAACAACGGCGGATCCTGCCATGCGCGGATCACAACCTACCTAGCAGCGGTAATATCGCGTCGATCGATCGCCACCGTCGTCGTCGTCGCATACAACGCTCCGCTCCGCACTACGTCACGGACACTCCGAACGTGATGCCGGACGGACGGACGACTGGATCTACCTGGCCTTTTCAACTGGCTCGCAACTATTCCGCCAGCTAAGCGGAAAGCGCCCGCCGAGAGACCTTCCGTGCTGAAAGAAGGATCGAAAGGGAAGGGGCCAGGTTGTTGCACACCTGGCTCTTATACTTGGCGAGATCCGCTCTTCGGGCGCGGGGATTCCGAGAGGTGGGAATTGCCTGAAAAGCTTCCGACTGTTGTCGAGAAACGCAGCTTTTCCTTCTTCCGCGGGTTTCGAGGACACGTGTCCCGTTATCTTTCAAATTTCAAGATTGCAGAGAGAGAGAGAGAGACCTTTCGCACAAAGCGAGGTGCACGTTGACCTTTTTGCGTGAAAGATAAGATAAATGAAAAAGACAAACATAATACAAAGACAAGACAAACAACAATAAGACAAAAACAAGATATTAAAAATGTGAAAAACAGGTTATATGTTTGGAAATACTATTCTACAAACTCCAAAAACGAGTTACAACAAGATCTTTGTAGAAGTTTTAAAGAGAATGCATGAAAATTTTGGGGGGAAAAAGAAATTTCAGATCCTTCAAGTATTGACGCTTAAATCTTTCGCCTTACTAAACTAATGAGTCTATTTTGTACTGAAATAGAGCCTGAAAAAATGCCTGAAAAAGCTCCCCTACATAAGGTTTGGGATCTAAGTTTTGAAATTATTTCGTCCCCAAGCGTAGTCTTTAAATTTCTGGAAAAAATTACTTCTGAGTAAAAACACGGTTTTTCCCGGGTATTTTTTTCGAAAAGGAACCGTTATTATCGGAGAAATATTATTTTGTCTACAGAACACGCAGACATTCCCCGTCTAAAATTTTTAGGACATTTTACTTTTTACTGTAAATACTTTTTAACTCCTTTACATCCTTTCTCAAAGATATTACATTAACGATAGCAACTTAATCGAACGGTTCCAAGTGAACACGCGCGGCGCGCGATAGCGCGACAAGCTGTTATTTTTCACAAATACAGTTGGAAAAAAGAGAACTTTGATTTTTTACATATGTTTTCTAACCATCTTTCCACAAGGAACTTATAAATGCAATGCACGTCGCAACAAAATTGTTTAATAGACATATGTTTATACTACTATAAAAAATATTTTTTTTACTCAACGGTATAATTTGTTTTCTTGCGCCATAAAGAAAATATTAGGCAACGACACCTGTAATGATCACATGTAAATTGGTATCGAGGTAAATCGCGACAGAAATAATTCTTTGTAAATTAGAATGTATTGAACAAATAAGAATTATCATATATATTTTTTTAATAAGATTATATAAGAACAAAAAATTTGGATATCAAATGGGCACATTTAGAAAGAGGTTTGATTTTTGCAGGGCTTATCATTTTATTTCTTATTCTTGGTTGTAAACTCGATTATAATAAAAACTACAATTTTAAGACTCTTATTTTTGTTGTAAGTCCGATTATAATGGCAAGATTTAGAATTATAATATAAGAATACATCTGATTTTTTATTAAGTATGATGGTAATAGACGATTGTGCCTATATTTCACCCCTGGGGAAACTAACTAACTAGGAAACTAACTCAGAAACAGGCATTAATGGGGAAACGACTCCTGACAGAAAAGCAGAAGACAGAAAAGCAGCAGCCAATCAGAACTCGCGCCGGTAGTCGGCGGTCTGCGCTTTACTTACTGCTTACTGACTAATATCGTGAGTGTGAATTCTCCCTTAGATTACAGGAAACTTGCTTACCGACGATCTCTTCAGTCAGTATCCCGACTCGTCCGTCCTCCTCGTGGCGCAATCGTCGTTGATATTGTCACAAGACAATACTTCACAAGACGGTATCGTCTTCACATGATTTGTACCCGACGATTGAATCGAACGACAATAATTTACACGACTTTACTCATTCACGGTACGTGCTTTCGCGATGAAATTACAAGTGACAGATCAATGAACGATCGGTGAACTCTGTTCGCGATACCTTCAGAGAGATACTTCCGCATCTTGAGAAATTTCTCCTGCCATTCAATAAGAGCGTATATATAGACGCTCGATGATTGCGTACAATCATCGCTATGGTCGCGTAAATTGAAGACCAGCTCTGAGCTCGATTATCTTGGATAGCGATAAAACAAGCCTCCTTGCTATCTGAGTGACTGACAGACTAAATGGTAAAGATGACTCCTCTCGACGAAGGAAGGATCAGGCAAGGTTTGGCCAGGGTATGCGCAATCAGAATATCTTACTTTCCAATCGCCGCTATAACAAACACTGGACAATCATCGTTTCCTATTAATTAATCACTGCCGATCCTGTAATACAAGAGTGCGTACTTTGTCTTTCAGTATCAGAATCCGGACACAACCAAGAAGCACGTAGTGAGCGCTCTGAACGTTTACAAAGGCTTGCAATACGAGATCGAGCCTTTTGGTGAGTAAAATTTCAACGACGATTTTAAACGCACAAAATGATCGATTGCGATTTACCGTTTAACCGATTTCGCCTGACGCGCAGTTTTCAACGATGGCTCTCGTAAGGAACTAGTCAACCTGCAGGGGACGATACCTGTTGCTTTCAAAGGTAATTTCTCCAGGGATAATAATATAGTATACCATTGGATGCTCATTCGCTCGTTTGTTGTATATTTCTCGGAATACAGGTGCCTATTATAACATTCCGGTGTGCATATGGCTGATGGACACGCATCCCAATAACGCGCCTATGTGTTACGTCAAGCCAACCGCGGACATGCATATCAAAGTCAGCATGTACGTGGATCACAACGGCAAGATCTACTTGCCGTATCTTCACGATTGGGTGCCTGTAAGTAAATCGCTAGTCACTACAGTCCCCGATATTATTAGTCGCACTTTGATTCTTTAGAATAGAATACAGATTAGGAGGAGAAGCAAAGCTACTGATTTTATATTTACTCGATCGGAATCATTTACGGTGTCAAACGGCGCTTTCGCCTCTGCAACCTTCCGAGAACGTCAATTCGCTTGTTCTACCCATCAATTTTGTAAACAGTGTGTATGTGTTGCTCCTTTCCTCTTGCAGCATAATTCCGACCTGCTCGCTCTGATTCAAGTGATGATCGTTACTTTCGGGGAACAGCCTCCGGTTTACGCAAAGTCGAAAGTGGAAGCGCAACAGTCCAGTTCCACGCCGTATCCCGTTCAACGTGAGTAAACCTCAAACTCGTATCAGATTACGGACTAAAGTTTGGGATTGAATTGAAATTTTACCAATCAGTGCAGGGTTCGCAAAATCTCAGTAAATTTGAGTTCAGTTAACTTTGTACCGATCGGCCAGATTTAATTTAATCTCAATCCCCAATTCGTAGTCTGATGCGGGCTTAGGCGGGGTCTACAATGAAAATTTAACGCGTTAACTGCCACGCATATTTCGGAGGAAATCTCCGTCAGGCCACGCGCGCTGCTTAGAAGTGCGCTGGTATTGTGGTATAACAATGCCAAGCGCAATAAAGCTTCAATAAAATCCATTAAAATTGTTTGATAAGAAATATTTAAGTACATCAATGATACGATCCTGAAATTACTTAAAAATTGATTAAAACTATGTAATTTTTTTAGTTTTATATCGTATTTTATACTGTCAGTCATCGGTGACTGACGTGTCAGTTAACGTGTTAAACTCTGAATCTTAAGAAATTGATCGATCACACTTGATTATTCTTCTATAATTCGATTGTGATTGGTCAATTTCTCAAGATTTACGGAAGTCAAGGAAGAAGGACGAATATTCCGATGTCACTTGCGCTCCGATTTCACATATTCCACGTGACTTAATTTCCTCGTTCTCGCAGCGTTTATGCCGATGCCCGGCGGCGGGAACGTGTCCGGCTCCGGCTTTCCGCCGTACCCGACGAACTCTCAGTACTCCAGCGGCAATAACATTTACCCGCCTTATCCGTCTACCGCGTCATCGGGATTCCCGTATTCGGGGTCTTACAGTTCTTACGGAGGGAGCACTCCCAATTACCCGGCGCAAGGTTACACCGGTTCATATCCGCCGTACCCGCCATCTACGCAACCGGTATCACAATCGCATATATCTTGAAGCTATATCTATAGGAAATATTTATAGAAATATCAGATTACCGTTAGACATCAAATCCCGCATTGATAGTTGAGAAGTAACATCCTCATACGTGCGAAATCATGAGTTTTCGAGGAAAACAAAGAAACTCGAAAATGTACTTCGCTTTGAACAGTCAAATCTTTTTGTAGATATTCTTTTCAGTTTTCTTTAATTTTTGAAGACTAAGCAAAGTGTTTTTAGCTAAAAATAAAATAATCTTAACAAGCTGAGGACAAGAAATTTTTCATCTGCCGGACGAAAAATCCGAGCGGTCATTTTTGCAAAAAAAAGTATCACTTCTCAGCCATCGATATGGTGTGTTCAAATATTATTTAATAATTAATATTCGTGTTGATTTTGTGACGTCATAGGCGAGAAATGGCACGCAGTATGACCCGTTATAAGACCCGTTGTTATCTTGCGATTCTGCGTGACACATCGGCGAGATATCGTAATCTTGAAAGCTGTGAAATGTGCAGTTTTCTGCACATTTCACAGCTTTCAAGATTACGAAATCGTTGTGTTTTTCGGGGAAAATTAAAGGACAAGGCTACACGCTGCAAGAAACTTACTGCATGTCATTTCTCGCCTATGACGTCACGCAATAACATGGGTAATAATTGTTATCTCATACGAAGTAACTTCAAATCATGGAGTCGATTGAATGTTATTGAATATATTTTTCTCAAGTCACCGACAGTGCAACCTGGTTCCGGCACGATCACAGAGGAACATATAAGAGCGTCTCTGCTGTCTGCGGTGGAGGACAAGCTTCGGCGCCGCTTGAAGGAGCAGTTTTCCCAGCTGCAGGCCGAACTGGAGACGCTACGGCGAACGCAACAGGAACTGACGAGCGGCTCGTCGCACCTTACCGATCTGTTCGAGAAGCTTAAGAGAGAGAAGCAAGAACTCGAGAAGAATGTGAATATCCTGCAGGATAAGGAGGCGGAGTTGGAGAAGGAGATCGCCAAGTTGTCCAATAATCAGTCGATAGACGTCGACGAAGCTGTCACTACTATAGCGCCATTGTATAAACAGTGAGTACATATAAGTTTCTCTATAAGCGCGTTATTTCACGTTAAGTAATGATTCAGAGCATATTCTTAGAATATCAGACGTAATATTCTAGCGATTTTATTTAGTATTGAGTAATATTTCTGAGAACATATATATATATTTTTTTTTCTTAAATAAATTTCTCGATTTTGAAGTAAATTTTCAAGTAAATTTCGAATCTTTATTCGCAGGATGTTAAATGCTTTCGCCGAGGAAGCCGCCACCGAGGACGCTATATATTACCTCGCCGAAGGACTTCGTTCGGGCATCATAGATTTGGACGCGTTTCTGAAGCAGGTCCGGCAGTTGTCGCGCAGGCAATTTATGCTGCGGGCGTTGATGCAGAGATGTCGACAGAAGGCTGGCCTGGCCGGCTAAGGGCTGTCCTCGCGTGCAGAATCGTCTTAGAGTTGCAATATCGTTTTAGGAGTTACAATACCGTTTCATTACCGATTATTATCGCACCACGCAATGAGAATGAGACACAATTTCGGGAGATTATTTTGCCGACAATAAGCATACAACAGTGTCCTCGCGGTGTGGCGACGAGGAAAGCCGTGTTTCGCGGGAACGGACGTTCAATGGAATACGGATGATGCAAACACATTTATAATTATGTACAATCAAGTATACAAGTGTTCATTCTCCTTGTTTCCGCAGTACTACATTATTATTACTATGATGTTACAGTTTCAACTAGATATGTATACCGACACACTGTACTCTGATATATTTACATTCTGTATTCAGCGTATTGAATGTAAAGGACGAATGCGAACCCTTGTATCTTTTTTAAGGTGCAACGCGATACGTTGCCGTATACCTCACGAGCTTCATGCCTTCATTGTGATAAGAAATGAAATAAATTTATGCGGTGATATATATATAAAATACTCACAAATGCGTTTATTCAACTATGGTGTGTATAATAAATCTTGAAAATGATGTGTTATTTTTTTTGTTTCAAAATTTAAATGCCATCAAGTATACTTATTTTCTTTTGCCGACTAACCTAAGCTGAAACAAATATGTTAAGACTTCTCAATTCAACTTATATGGTAGATTCTCCAATGATTACAATATAAATCTCTTGGTAGAGATGTGCTGAAATGTCTATCGGAATTACCTATACATAAATCCCGACCCAGAGCAGCAGGAATAATACCCCGAAGGCGGAGAATATTGCCGCGACCAGGGAGATCAGGAGTTCCTTGAATATATCTCGTGTGAATTTGGTACTTGTGACCTCATACACGAAGAACCAGGCTGTAAAGAACACTCCGATTCCTAACAACACCACAGCCAGCAGCGGGAAGACAGCTGGGTTCACAGGTGAGACGTATCTCGTCATTGACTCAATTTCCACCTGAATTCATCGAACGGTTGCACTATCAATAAATACATTTCTTTTTCCTCTCTTATACACATACATACCACACATATATACGCTCAATTGTGCGCCTTCTTTACAGTACTTATCGTGAAAATTCATCGATTTTGACAAGTTAACCCCTTAACCTACGATTTAGATTCGAAAATTTCGGGCCTTGCATCTACCACAATTATTACATCCCTTACCAAATATTCTACAAATCTCGATCATCTACTACGGGCTATGCCCGTAATATTTACGTTTGGGCCGATCATCTACTACTTGCTATGCCCGTAATATTCACGTTTGGCCCGATCATCTACTACGGGCTATGCCCGTAGTTGTAGGTTAAGGGGTTAATTATAAATTAATCATCTGTAATATCTTAGAAGAGCCGATTGCATACTCATCGATATTTTTCAGATAAAAGGACACTAATAGTTCCTACTTACCATTTTTATTAACGCGCTTGACGTGGCTAGAGAAGAGATACAACATTCGTCGACAAGACCGGTCGGTTAATTTACTCCAGGAGTTAAGATAAAGGACGCGTTCGGGAATCCACATTGTGTACACCACCGGCATTACACTAGCCGTTCGGAAATATTCAGTGTGGTTCAGTGTGCATTCGTGTGCATCGTTCGGAAATCCTTCGAGAGACAGAGCTGGGCAATACAGTATCGATACATAGGGAAATACAGTTTTCCCCCAGAAAAATAAGATTTTTCCCCCGCAATTTGTGAAGGGAAATCTTTTCTGAGGGAAATCCTTATTTCTCTATGTATCGATACTGTATCGACCAACTTTAGTCTCTCGGTAGAGTTGAGCGATAAAGTATCGATATATAGGGAAATAAGGATTTCCCCCACAAATTGCGGGGGAAAACCCTATTTTTCTGGAAGAAATCCTCATTTCTCTATGCGTCGATGCTGTGTCGCCCAACTCGACATCGTACCGCTAATCCTAAACAACGGCTGCGTTCAGAAAACTATCAGTGAGCAGTTAATAATTACTGGTCTTTACCGTTAGACCCCTAAATTTAGACCAATTACGTGGACGGATTGCCCAACAGTAGTAGTTTTCTAAACGCAACCAACGGTTCTAACAAAAGAATATATGATTCTAGCGCGCGTTCGAAAAATTTTTTTTCTTGGAATTACCGAAAAGAGGTTCCAAATAAAAAAAATTTTCAAATATCGGAAATAGATTTTGTTTCTATGAGAGGAAAAGGATATTTTCGTTGTGAAAGTATAAAAAATAATTTAATTTTCACTTGCAGAGTGGTAACACACGTATCGTGCGAAAAAGAAAAATTATTTAGGATCGCGCTTAGCAGGACACACTTGCGTATATTACACGCCCCATCTGAACGGTATATAATCCTAATATAACATTATTATTTATTATTTTCACCAAATATAACCGAGATGTAAATTCAAAATTTTCCAACTCCTCCTTCCTTTCACCTCAGTACCGGTGTATATCGTCGTGTTGCCGAATTTGTCTCTCAGCCCACTCGAACTTCTGCTTGCCAACGGAATCGCGAAGAAGCATTGCGCGTGCGACGTTTGCCGCAAGGTAAAAGCTTCCTTCGACCGTGGGAAAGGGACACGCTTGAATAACTCTCTCGACTCGGGAAATCTGAAATCAATCACGTCACGCTATCATTTCCACTTTCATTGTTCGCTCTTATCGGTCACCACGTCGGACGTGACCACCAGCCAGAGTGGCTCACCTCTGTTTGCGATTGTCCGTTGTTGCGATTTATCGCGCAAGCCTCTCCGGAAGCCGGGGATTCTTCCGTTTTTCATCCACGAGCAGAAATTATGTAACCCGTGCGGCAGCGGCAAGTTGTTCCCATTCGGCGGAAAACGCGACTAATATTTCCAGTGCAGCGACAGGTCCGATGTCAGCCACACCTGATGGTGCAATCGCTGCCGACCTAATTGTAGAGCTAATTGTATCAGCTGATTACGGATAAATTCTATAATGACGACGTTTTATACGTGTAATCGTCATGCAATGATCGGACCGTAATTACCGGTTACTTAACCGGTTAACCGTAATTAATAAGCTAATTAATAGGTTATAGTTAAAATTTCGAAAAGATTCGCGAGAAAAGAAATTTACAGGAGAACCAACCGTATCTTAATACATACCGGTGATGTAGATTAATCGGGTTGTGTGTCATCCGCGGTAGCACCCGGAACGCTGCGTCTCCGCCTTTCGTGTCGATTCCTCGCTCAGTTAGCAATTTATCCAACTCCTCCAATAACAGTGTTTTGCCGACCGTTTCCTTCTCGGCGGTCTCCAAAGGTTGTCGCATGTCTTTCGCGTGTCATCTATTCTAAATAATTATTATCTCCATTTATTCCGACATGCTTTTCCTGACCCGATCTTGTGAACGTGTCCATACGTTTTTTACTCCGATCTCATCGTTAACATCGATAACTATGTAAATGTGTGAAGAAAAAAGTTCGACGAAAAATAAAACTTAAATTACTTGGTAAAAACTTCATGGCCCTCCCCTCTCTCTCTTTAAAACGTACACAAATATCTTTTTATAACTTGTTTCATTGATTAGGAAAAAAACACAGTTTCCGGTGAAACAGTACTTCTAATATTTACCAATTCATCGTTATTTGCGTCGGTCCATTACTGGAATCCACCTTGGAATCTTGATTTGAGAACCAAGTTTTCACCTCGCTCTGTGCTTTATCAGGTTGTTTATCAAGCCCGTCATCATCTTCTGCGTCTTACCCGTGGCAATAGATTTCTGCTTCCTGCGCGAGGCCTGCGAACACAAAAGAATGAGGAGGCTCTTTTCTCACTACCTGGTTCCCACACCGAGCTAATTACGCACGAACAATATTATAATCAAGATAGAAGAAGAACAGTTTCGCCTGTGCATAAATGCATAAGAGTGTTTAAAGTTTCATGCGCTACACACGCTATGTGTCTTGCATTGGATGCGCAGGTCGGAGAAAAGAAGAATTATTTGCCATTTGTTAGTCGGGAAACATCATCTCGCTCATACTTACAATTGCTTTCTCTCTGATCATCGATATTCCACTGAATCGAAGACAAAAACAGGCCTGATCCCATCTACTGTCACGGTTTAAATCTAGTCGACGACTAATTCGAAAAAATCGACCGATCGCATCGGCGAATCAGCCGAATCGATCGATGCGATTGGCCGATTCCATTGAGTTAATTGTCGATTAGATATAAACTATGGTGGTAGAAATAGGCGTTACAGTGAATGAACCGAGCGGACCGGTGACCGAGCGGATTTTCGGCTCGGAAGTGCCACAATTGATTTTGACGTCCTTCGTAACATTTGGTACATCCGTATTGACATGTCTGTGAAATTCACGTTATCCTTTTATAAATACGTCAGACGCTTCTGAGGAGGATTAAAATTGTTGAGATCATCGTTACTTGTCGATCGCCCCGGACTTCGTTCACCAAAATGTTTTCCGAGACAACTGGTTTTCCGGACGCATCCAGCAAGCCACGTACTCCCATTATTCGTGAGAAAATCCACGCCGAAATTACTCACGTATCACGCGAGCTGATTCTGACACCTGCGAAATGAATGCGATCGTCGAGCATGCTTCGATGATTGATTCAACGTGCGACGTGACTCCGTCGTGTACTCCCGCGTAACCTAAAAATACGCGATCTCTCGAGAAATCGATTATTATCGCGCAGTTAACGTCACGATGCTCGCACGAGAATGCGAGGAAGCAATGAAAGACGCGTGTCGATCGGGAAATTATCGTCGCCCCGGGATATTCGTCGTCGAAGTTTACGGACGCCTCGGCACGCTCTCTCTCTCTCTCTCTCAGCTGACGAAACGCGGCGCTAACGTCACACGCGCACGCACCGCTCGCAAAGAAATCGTTCGCTCGCTCGCTCGCCATCAGCTGCTCACCTCGGACGCGTCGTCCGAATGCAAGCCGACTCGACCCGCTGCGAATTCAACTGGACTTGGCGCGCTCTTCTCTCGTATGCGATCGCCGATTGCGCTTAGTTTGATAAAATTGAAAAAAGGATCTGGTAATAACTACTAAGATTTGCCAAATATTTGCAACCGACCAAATATTCGATCACTGCAAATGGTTATTGATCGAAACATTCCCAGTAAGCGGGGGACATTAAATCAATCTTTTGACGTTTTTAGAGGACGTCGGGACATCCTCAGGACGTCCCTGGGAGATTTGTGTTGTAACTGGGGTTCTTAAACTTGATAATATAATATTGCTAAATATTAAAATCATATTGTGTACATATTATTTTTAACGTTCGGACCGAATGTTGCTAACGATTGTAAATATCGTTAACAATTTCTCAATGGTGTATACGTTGTGTGTAGTACATTAAGAACTACATATTTGAAAACGTGTTATAAGAATATCACTGATAACGTTGCGTTAATGAGCTCTCGCACATTACCGAGCGGTGGGCAATTGTAAGCGCTTTATAAACTCGATGAGCGTAGCTTGATATGAGAATTTCCCAGTAAATTGATAGAATTGTAAGCGAATTCTCTCGCGGCTCAGCCGTTCGACACGCGGCGATGAGGCCGCTAATTAATGCCGCGCGCGCGCAGTTCGAAACGCAGCCAATTACGTGTCGTCGTTCGTGGCGTCTTATTTCTTATTCCGCGGGGCAATAATAATTAGGACTCAACGCGCAACAATTATAATAGCAGATCGTATCAGAATCACGCTCGCAGCAGAACAGTCCGCGCGCGGCGTATCTTCGCGCGTCCCTGCAGTAAAAAGGACGAGCGTGGGAATCGTGTTGCGGATTTCGGTTCGAAAAACTTCGTGCTTCGCGGTCGTGCGACGACGACGATGAACGACAAGGACGACGGTGCGACGACTGCGACTTTCGACGTGTGTCGAATATATACAGAGAATAGTCCGATAAGCAAGAAATCACCAACATAACGTTATTACAATAATATTTCACAGCATGTAGCGCTTTGAAATATATATAGTCTTTAACGTTGCATACAACGTTACTGTCGACAATATTTGACCGAAACGTTAAAAATAATGTTATTTTACACCATAATTTTAAGATTTTGAAATATAATATTATCAAGTAACAGTTTAAAAACGCTTATAAAATATTATGTCAAAATGTTTGCAAAATTCATATAAAATCAATGTTTTAAGATAGATTGATTTAATGTTTCTTGCTTACCGGGGAAGGTTTGTTCGTCCGACAGTAACATTTTTACTCAAACATAAAATATTTCGTATATGTTGCTTCTCTGTGAAACAAATTTTAATCAAATAAATAGAAATACTAAATCTCTAAAGAAACTATTTTCTCGCATATATCCGGGTGCATATATATATATANATATGTAGAAACATGCACACACGCGCGCGCGCGACATTCATAGATGCGGCATACATATTGTATCGTCATCACCGCAGAAGTAGAGTGAGGTAGAGGCCACCCACTCTTTCCCACAGCAGGTTTTTCCCACGCCCCCCAGGGTAACCCCAACATCCTTTTGCGGCAGCAATTCCACGGCCCGTAGGGGCGCCGCCGGGGCAAGGAGAGGCGGGGGCGGGCGAGGGCGCACGTCAGGTGGGGAGGCGGAGGGACTGAGAGAGAGATGGGGAGAGAGAGAGAGAGAGAGAGAGAGAGAGAAAGAGAGAGAGAGAGAAAATAGGAGGCGCTCGGGTCGGTCGGGCCATTGTACAACAGTAAAACAATAGAATCTGCAGCGCGCCAGTGACGTATCCGTTCGCGCACGCGGGCGCCGTATTGTCGCTACTGAAAGTATCGCGGGGAATTAGAAAAAAAAGAGTGTCATTGCGATTGAGGAAGAGAGAAGAAGAGAAAGAGAGAGAGAGAGAGAGAAAGTGCGCGCGATCTACTTCTCGTACGGCACAACCTCGAACGATGCAACCTCGAAGATATATCGACACGTTGGGAACACGTATCGCTCGCCATCGATGCTTGGCGTTCGACGCTCGTTAATGAGTTATTTTTATATCGCGGCAATCCGCGAGATCCAAAGGGCGGCGGACATGCGGGCTCTCTCTCTGCCGCAACCTCTGCTCGACGTCGCATAGGTAAGCACAGGTAACCTTCCTTCCATTACGTCTCGCCATGATAATCGGCGGAATGAAGGGAGGAACTCGAAAAACGCGGAGATCGGGGGATTCGCTTCTTGGAAAATGCGCGAAGAGCGAGCGATCGCGGCGGAAACCGACGATCCTCCCGAGTCTTGATTAATTGACGAGCGGAGAGACTGACGCGTCTGCGATGGAAATCCGGGAACTCGGGTTCCTGGAGTGCGACCCGGATCGACTGGCGAGCCTCTTGCGCGCTGCTTAGATATCTTTCGGACGTCTTGGAGAGATCTTTTAAAAATTTGTTCTACCCACGCACGTTACCTTCGTACATGTTCTTCAAACGTACGTAACGTTTCATAATCGCGTCATATACACGTTTCAGGAACGTGAACCTAACTACCGGGGGAGGGGGGG
>NW_014559346.1:162157-179787 GCF_001313825.1 Dinoponera quadriceps
GGGGGAGGGGGGGGGGCATCATTTGACGATGCGGAAAGCGGGATCCACAATGAAGAATTCAAGTTCTGAGCCTCGAGAAGTCGACCAGTTACAATCGATTATTCCTCTATAATTCGACTCGTGGTTGGTCGATTTCTTAAGGCCCAGGGCTCGAAGGACCTAATGTAGGACGAACGTGTTCTCGCCGCTGCGACATTCGTTTTGAATATTTCGGACCGGAGCGCGAACCTATGAACTGGCGCGGAGCCCCCCTCTCTCGCTCTCTCTCGCTCCCTCCGCACGTCTATAGCGCAGCCACTTACGCGGCGGTAATAACTCCACGTCGGTCGGCGCGATCCGCTCCGCATTTAGTCGCCCGTCAACTGCGCGCTACGAACGACCCGGGATTGCGCGCTTGTCGAGAGTCGAGAGCTTCACGCCGATCGACTCGTCGTCGATCGATCTCGCGCACACCCTTCACACACGTTCTTCCCAACTTCTCGATTTCTACACACACATACACGTACGGATGCGCGCCCGACGCTTCGTGTAAAGCGGGGGGTCTACAATGAGAACTTAAGGCGTAAAGATTTGAGAAACTGACCGATCACAATTGGCTTCTCTTCTACGATACGACCCGACGTGATTGGTCAATTTTTTGAGGCTCAGGTCTTAAAACGTCTGTTGTAGACCGGGACTAACGACCGTGAAATTCGCGATCGTGCGGAGAAGCCGATTTTCACGCAGCGTCGTCGGTCGTCGGTCAGTGAGGAAAACGGCTGCGTTTGGGAAACACAAGCGATCAGTGCGAACGGTCGATGATTTTATTGGCTTTTTACCGTTGGATCTCCGAATCTTTGGACCAATCACATTGACGAATTTGTCCAATCGTTGTGCAACCGTTGCATTCTTCTAAAAGCGCCTGATCTCTCGCGGAAGGGGAGAGAGAGAGAGGTTATCTCTCGGGGAGAGTTGAATTGCGCGCCGAGCGAATCGAA
This sequence comes from Dinoponera quadriceps, assembly GCF_001313825.1. Lineage (NCBI taxonomy): Eukaryota > Metazoa > Arthropoda > Insecta > Hymenoptera > Formicidae > Dinoponera > Dinoponera quadriceps. The sequence goes on from NW_014559346.1 coordinate 163,135, forward strand.
TTCGAAGTATCGCGCGCGCGCGACCGCTGTCGCGACTGTCGTCGCCAGTGTCGCCGCCGTTTTCGCTCGCTGCGGTTGGCACAACTGTTGGGAAAATTCGGCAAGTGAACAGGTGTTTTTTGAATGGATTAGGGAGAGAGAGAGAAAACACAAGCGACGAGGAAGGTTCCGCGAGGAGCGAGGACGGTGAGAGAGAGAGAGAGAGAGAGATCGCCGGGACTCTCCGGCCGCTCTCTCCGGATGATCGATAGCGGATGAGAGGATGCACGCCGCCGTGCTCGGCGCCTCGTCGGACGCTGCGATGAGGAGGTAAGTGCAAATGCGAGACTCGAACTAACCTGTACGTAGCCCGCCGCTTCTGTGTTGTTGGCGGTCCGCTAACCTTCGCTAACCTCGCACGTTCACTCGCCCTCTCGTTTGCTCGAGAGTAAAGCTCGCCGGAAAGTAAATATAAACAAATGCGGCTCGCTCGCTCGCACGCTGCTTCGCCATCGGCTTTCTCTTTCTCTCTCTCTCTCTCTCTCCCCGCACCCCNAATCGATTGTCCCTAACGACGACGCTTCAGCTGTGTATTCTCTCAGCGCCGGGCGAGTAATCGCACTCGGTGTGTTTCTCACGGCGTCGTCGTCTCACATACACACACACACACTCCCCCCTTTTTCTCTGGCTCTCACACGGCAATTGTTGTCCGCACGAAAATGACAGCGAGGGGTACAGCTTGAGAAAACTCTCTTGCTCGCTCGCTCGTGCTTTGCTCGTTTCTGCAATCTGCCGAGAGCTTCCGCTGCTCGCACGCCGTCGATATCACCGATGGAGTAATGTTATTGTTGGCTCGGCTCAATGTTTATCACATATTCGCGATTTCGGTTGACAAACGTGTATCCGACAAATCATAGGACAAATCGTGTTGTGACATCTAAGCGAGCCTGCCCTGAGATATTTGTACATGTTCTGTGCATGTGTGTGTATTCTGTATGTTGTATGCGTTTTCTTGTGTAAGACGGTTGGAATCGGTATGTCATGTGCTTTTCTTGCTGAATAATGCGCACACTCACTCACTCGTTTCTATTTCTGGAATGTTCAGGCGGGAGCTCCATCCGTGGATTTGCTTACAGCTGAGAGCAGCGGGGCTTCACTATTTGGGATTTTACTGTAATTCAAAACGTAGTCTGCAACGGACGGTGGGAGTACCCGGGAGAAAATGATTATGCACGGTCATATATAATTGTATAAAATCATATATGAATTTTGCCCGTATACGTGCTTACATGTGTGATCATGTATGTCTGTACGAGAAAAAAAGGATGTTACGTCACTGAATTAAATGTCGATATCATGAGCTGTCAGAAGCACGAGTAGCCGGAAGCATTTACTTCGATTGTATCTGCATGTAAGTTGTAAAACAACGATATTTCTCCGTTGCAGACATGTATGATTTTATGCAGTTGTGTATGGGCAGATTTCACGTATGTTCTTTCCTTCCCCGGGTATGTTCGTAAGAAGAGTAAGAAATTAACCGAACGTGGTCGATTATTATTCTCCTTACATTCGATTATGATCGGTCAATTCCTTACTCTTACTTCTTATGAACATACTCCTACCGCCCGTTGTGGACTAAACTTGAGTCCTGATACCTCAGGTCACACATATCTGTATATACATGTACATATATATTTGTATATACAACTGTATACACATGTTTGTATACACACGTGTGCATATACATATACATACATATTTTGTTATTTATTTTCATTCCCTACCCGCATCGCTACTATATTGCTCTGTCACCATTCTTGATACCGTCCACCGTCTCCCGTTTAACATTCTTACACATTACGTCGTTTTTACTTTTAATCCCGGGGAAAAATGATTATATATAATTATATAAAATTATATAAAATCGTATGTGAATTTCGCCCGTATATGTGGTTACAAATATGATCACGCATGTCTAATGAAACGAAAGAAAAATGATGTTACGTCATTGAATTAAATGTCGATGTCATGTGCTGTCAGAAGCGCAAGTAGCCGGGAGCATTTACTTCGATTCTATTTGCATGTAAGTTGTAAAACAACGGTATTTTTTCCGTTGTGAACGTATATGATTATACATAGTCGTATACGGGCAAATTTCATTTGTATGATCTTCCTTTTCCGTGGATATCATGTCTGTCGTGAGTTGTAGCCATCGAGGTGCCATTGAAGGTGTGCGTATGTTTCCATTGAAAATTCCGTTGGCCACAGATTCCATCTCTAGAAATTTCGTTTCCACTCGTTCGAGTGATTTCATGAGACTCCGTGTCGAAGGTAAAACGACGGTGCAAAGAGGAATCACGATCATTCCTGCGCGAGGTAGGTAATTGATGCGAAAACGATGAAACTTGCATACGCGCAATGGCGTTGATTTCGTGCGATTAATTGATTGAACGCAACGCAATTCGGAAAATCGCGCGCTATTGATCGTTATTACAATATATATGCGCGTCTCTCTCATTCTCTCTCTCTCTCTCTCTCTCTCTCTCTCCTTCGGTTGCAAATATAAAATCCCACGTGCACATGGCTGCGACGGCAAACACGGGAGGTGCTTTAATTCATGCAGGAAAAATGAGCCCAGCTTGGTTCTCACGATATGCGTGTGTGTTTGTGTGTGTATATGCGCGTATGCGGACGTTTCCTCTTTCCTGCGCCAAGACCGGCAATTCTCTGTAGCTCATTTGAAGAAAGATATCTCGAGTTAATTACGTCCTGTCCCGCAAAAAGCAAAAATTCTTCTCACGCTAAAGTTTCAAACGAGCGAGGAGCGATTTGTATGCAGCTTGCTACGCTTTAATCGAGACGAGCGACTAACGGCATTATCGCTATTGCTTATTAACGCGAATACATTATCACCACCGTGTTTCGAGCCGGTAAGGCGATAACATCCATTTCGAATTCTACGCCTTCCGCCTTCTTGTATATAACCCGCTCGCACTGCTTATGTAAAAAGGAAAAAAAAATGTACCGTCTAAGTTTAATCGTTGGATTAATCGCACGATTTCCGCTTAATGTCACCGCTTCTCGTCTGTGTGCTTGATTTCTCGTCAATTTCTCATCTCGGTTCGTTGAATGCCACTGTCGCGTTATTCCCATGCGGGACACTGGCCCTCTCTTATTTAATCGGTAATTATACTTCATTATAATTTCTGTTATGTAAGTTATTTACTTTTCTAGATAGTGTAGATAATTTTAAAAATCGGTCTAGATAATACTTTAGATAATAGTCTAGATAGTCCAGATAATAATCTAAATAATGAAATAATATTTCAGAAATATATACGTATGTTTCTCTCTCTCTCTCTCTCTCTCTCTCTCTCAAGTGAGCTTTTTTCTTCATACACATTCGTGCTCGCCGTAGGTAGAGAATCCACGGGCGGCATCGGGCGGCGCGCTTGGAAGATGCAGGTGTAACGGCGACCGCCGCGGCAACAGCAGCAGCAGCCTGTGATCGTCCCCTTCGCCGAGACTCGAATTCGGACCGTTAAATATGCCACACCAGTTCGGCCTGCCGACGATGGCCCACGGCATGCAATCACCGCCCTCGCCGACCTCAGTAATGTCGGTCTACCCGCGATTCGGCACCGGCATTTACCGGCCGGATCACCAGGACCAGCGGTTGACGCGCGAGGCGATGGAACGTTACCTGCGCGATCGCAGCGACATGGTGATCGTGATCTTGCACGCGAAGGTCGCGCAGAAGTCGTACGGCAACGAGAAGCGCTTCTTCTGCCCGCCGCCGTGCATCTACCTGTTCGGCGACGGCTGGAGGATGCGGCAGGAGCAGATGCTGCGCGAGGGGGAGACCGACCAGAGCTCCCAGCTGTGCGCGTTCATCGGCATCGGCAATTCCGACCAGGACATGCAGCAACTGGATCTGAACAACGGCAAGCAGTACTGCGCGGCCAAGACCCTCTACATCTCGGACTCGGACAAGCGCAAGCACTTCATGCTCTCCGTGAAGATGTTCTACGGGAGCGGCCACGACATCGGCGTCTTTCACAGCAAGCGTATCAAGGTGATCTCGAAACCGTCCAAGAAGAAGCAGTCGCTGAAGAACGCCGATCTCTGCATCGCGAGCGGCACGAAGGTCGCCCTCTTCAATCGGCTGCGCTCGCAGACGGTGAGCACGCGCTACCTGCACGTGGAGAACGGCAACTTTCACGCCAGTTCGACGCAATGGGGCGCCTTCACGATCCACCTGCTCGACGACAACGAGAGCGAGTCGGAGGAGTTCCAGGTGCGCGACGGTTACGTCCATTACGGCAGCACGGTGAAGCTCGTCTGCTCGGTCACCGGTATGGCGCTGCCGCGGCTGGTGATCCGCAAGGTGGACAAGCAGATGGCCAGCCTCGAGGCGGACGATCCCGTCTCACAGTTGCACAAGTGCGCCTTCTACATGAAGGACACCGATCACATGTACCTGTGCCTGTCGCAGGAGCGCATCATACAGTTCCAGGCGACGCCGTGTCCGAAGGAGGCGAACAAGGAGATGATCAACGACGGCGCCTGCTGGACGATCATCAGCACCGACAAGGCCGAGTACCAGTTCTTCGAGGGGATGGGACCGGTGAGGTCGCCGGTCACGCCGGTGCCGCTCGTCCACAGCCTCCACCTGAACGGCGGCGGCGACGTGGCGATGCTCGAGCTGACCGGCGACAACTTCACGCCGAACCTGCAGGTCTGGTTCGGCGACGTGGAGGCCGAGACGATGTACAGGTGCCAGGAGAGCATGCTCTGCGTCGTGCCGGACATCTCCCTCTTCCGGGGCGAGTGGCTCTGGGTGAGACAGCCCACGCAGGTCCCGGTCTCCCTGGTGCGCAACGACGGCATCATCTACGCGACCGGCCTCACCTTCACGTACACGCCCGAGCCCGGGCCGCGACCGCACTGTCCGCCCGCCGACGAGATAATGCGCGCCCCCCGCGCCATGCACAACCAGCAGGCGAGCATACCGCCGGCGATCGCGGACGTGCCGTGGAACACCCATCAGCCGCCGCAGTCGGGTCTCTGATGTCTCCTAGACCATCATAACGCGAACCAAAGTCTACGATGTAGTGGTGATACGGCGCGTCGTCCCGCTCGGGACGACGACGTCCTCGATGAGGAGGAGGACGATGAAGAGGAGGAGGAGGAGAACGCCGGCAGTGAAAGTGACGACGATTCTTCGTATCTCCTCGTCGTCGGGAAGGACGACTTGTTGCTCGAGATCAACGCTAATGGCGCACGGGCGCCGGACGATACGACGAAGAAGACGTAGCGTCCCGCCCGGCTCTCTCTCTCTCTCACGGGAACGCAAAGCGCGTATTAAAACGTAGGCAATAGACGTATAACGTTGTTGATACGAAGATTTACAGAGATAATAATTTATATATATATATATATATGTATATATATATATATATATAGCGAAATGTAAAGACTCGGCTTAACGGTGAAGTGTGTACGGACGAACGGGTATGTCGAGCGCGAATATATTCGACGGTAGAGTTTCCGAGAGAAGAAGAAGAGAAGTGAATAAACAAGAGAGATCGTCGCTCGATTTCCGGGGATCGATTTGCGTATCTTCGTCGACTTCGGGCGTTCACGTTCGTTCGAGTTGATTTCTTCCCCCAGGGATGAGATATAGGATAGGCACAACCGTCTGTTACCATCGTACTTAATGTCCGGTGCTCACAATCAGATCTTATATTTAAGATACCGTCTCAAGTTCATCTTCGGGTGCTCCGTAGCCGATGAGATGAATCTCCGGAGCATAACTGAAGATAAACTTAAGACAGTCTCGGTAAGATTGTATTGACTTGAAGTTACGGTTACGTAAAATTACCAGGCGGTTTTGAGACCTGTCAGCCCAAATCAAAAAGATTCGATTACTCCACCAACCTATTTACGAGCATTACTTTCATGTAATTAACGGAATGTCGTCTAGATTATTCATTTAATTCACTCGACTTGACCCTTTCTTTGCCTCTCATACTTTCATCTCCCGCGAATAAATACGCGAAGTGAGCATGCGATATTCCTCTGCGACATCGTTCGATGTCATGGAAATTATTCGCCGGACAACCTCGCGTGAGACATCGTCGCTTTTTCGATAAAAGTCATCCGGTCGAACGGTCAGCCTACTTTCCCAATTGTCACTGCATCTTAAGTTACATAATCGATCCCCCGAGATCGGTCTCGATAATTTCTCTACGCACGAGCGTATACACACTTTCCTTTAAAATTTTATTGTTGCGTCTCGGAGAAAGAAACGCCGTCGAATCGACAAAATCTCCAACAGAAATATCTCACGTTAGAACCAATACTCAAGTTGGTTGTTCCGGTCTACAATAGGTACTTTAAGCTCCAAGCCTTAAGAAATCGACATATATGAGCAAAATTCATATATGATTTTGTATAATTGTATATAATCATATATAATCATTTTCTCCCGACTTATTTATCCAAATAACTTTTCTAACCCCGACATAACGTGATACTTTAGATTTTCGCGACACGGAGAAATTCGCTTAATTTAACGTTTTTCACGAATTTGTTCCCGATATTTCGTGAACATTCCAGTTCACTTCTTTAGTATAACGTATCGGTATTCGATAAAATCACTACCGAATTAGGAGAATTCACTTCGATTGCGTGTGCTTGTTGGGAGTCCCATCGATTCGACGGCGTTCCTTCTTCCGTCCGGTATCTCGAGAAGGATCGAAAGAGCTGAAGGAACCCTCGAGTACCAGCGAGCGTAGTTGGAAACAAGCGTGCGCGTAGTCGAGCGTTAATTGTAATAAATGGGGAGTAACACAAGTCTTAGGCTATACGTATTTGCATATCGGTCACCGAACGATGGTTGTGCTTTTAACACTGGTGTCTGTTTACGAGATGAAGAACTGCCACACGCGGGAGAAGTTCGGTACAGCGGCTCTTTTTCTTTCTTTTTTGGAAAAAAACAAACAACCGACACGGTTCTTTGGGAATCTCTCGCGCCGCCAAGTACAAAAATCTCTCGGTGGAGAGGTGTGAGAGGAGAGGAACGGAATTGTGTCGACGGAGAGATACCGGGAAACTTCGCGCCGAACTGTGCCGAGCGATGAAGCGTGTGAAGAGTTCTTCGTGTACAAAAAGGGAGGTGGAGAGGGAGCATTGGGAGCGGAAAAACACGCAGTGTATTTTTGAAGCCGCGCGCGCGCGCGTGATGGTATTTGGTACATTTTGTAAATTCGCACGGCGCGTCGACGGACTCTTCGTTATTTATTAGGAGATGCGTGAGACGGGACGATGCATACCGATGCACCTCTCGAGTGTAAGTGCGCGCGTGTGTGTGTGTGTGTGTGTGTGTATGTATGTATGTATGTATGTATGTATGTATGTATGTATGTATGTATGTATGTATGTATGTATGTATGTATGTATGTGGGTTGGTGTGGTGTTGATGTCGCCGAGATGACTTTAGACGCTCGTAAGTCAGTAGAATTTCGTGTACATTTTTCATTTCCCTTCTTTTTTTCTTTTTTTTACAAAATATCCGAGAAACAATGATGCAATCATCGTCCGCATGAAGACATCCGGCGGCTTACAGGATTTTCTTTCAACATTATATATATATATATATAATGTACGTGTTATTTTATGTATATATTATACATAGATATATAAATAGATAAATATGTATATATATATATATATATANAAATATCCGTAACGCAATAACTGTCGCCAGAAGAGAATACGCAGGATCTACGTAAAATCGTAATCACAATAAGTGCCGTATTTACGCTGACAGAGATACACATGCTGCATATATATATATATATATATATATATATATATATGCAGCATGTGTATCTCTGTCAGCGTAAATACGGCACTTATTGTGATTACGATTTTACGTAGATCCTGCGTATTCTCTTCTGGCGACAGTTATTGCGTTACGGATATTTTCCTCAAGTACTACACGTGAGATTGGTTCTCGATCGATCACCGTCGCTGATGACCGAGTGACGTGTATAACGTCTAGCGCGAAATATAGATGACGAATCTGAACGATCTTGTAATAACGTTGTACTTGTCCCTAATTTCTACCGAAAATCCCGAAATCGTCGATGAAAGAGGTGTTCACGCGTGAACGGCTATTTTTAAATTACACGAAACTTACGTGTTTATATATCTGAGTTTTAACAAACGATCTCGGAAATTTCGCTGTGTAAGGGTCGATTTTGATTATGCAGCACGGTGCTGGTCCGTATCGTGCAGTGTGAATCGATACTAATACGGAGCGTTCTTAGAATTCCACTGCGTGATTTGGACATTAATTGAAATATATATGATAGTGTAATATAAACTTTCGATTTATTTTAAATCAATAGAAACACAAAAATTCATATCTAAATGCATCGTCGTCGTATGTATCAGTGTAACTATAACAAAACATATATATATATACTTTATTATAGTTACATTGAGACATACAATGATACGATGCATATAGATATGAATTTTTATTAATTCAGAATAAACCGAAAGCTTATATTATACGGTCCTTATGATACCGATACGTTTCTCGACCGATTTTTCCATGCCGAAACGATGTAAAGAACCTTCGCGAATATGACACGACGGCTGTAACGACGGGCGATCGCGCACCTTTTTCGCTTTCTTGACACAGGGGAAGGACAAGTTTACGATATATTTATATTTATATATATATACTTTTTAATTTTTTAATAAATTCTAAAATATAGGCAGATAAGTGACGTGTTAAGAGAGATGCCTGTGAATTTCTGTCCTTTCAAACGAACCCACCGCCATTTCACCAGCCATTAGCGCTCGCAGCTCGACCCTCTTTTCCCTCTTTCTTGAGCGACAGAGAGAGAGATAATCGAACACCGTCATCTCCAAGAGGAAGTGAGATAAGATCATCTTGGGAATGTCTTCCCGACGAGATCTCGGAAAGGGGGGAGGGAATGCCGGTATACATACCATGGGAATTTACCCACGATTAACGCTCGCTAGTACTTCGCGCTTCACGTGAAGAAGAACGTGGCCCGTCGTCGTCGTCTTTATTCACAATTATAAAAAGCGATTTAATAGTAATTACATTCTTACACGAGCCGTTTATTTCGAAATTATTGCTATATTAGTAGATACGGTAAGGCGAAGGAGAAGAAGAACCACCGAGACAAATTTCTTTTTTCCAGCAATATATACCGTGTTATATATATATATATATATCGTGTGTGTACTCGTAATTTTTCGCGAAATTTCGACTCCGAGGAGAGGAGATTGCACTTAAACAAGCGACTTACGTACTTCATCGACCGGGTTAAAAATCTCGGTCGCTCGAAAATCTACGACGCGATACTTTCGCGTAGAAATCATATTCGAGCAGAAATTATGCGCGATCGCTGCTAATTATGCCCGTATTTGCGTTAACATGCGAGAGTGACAGAAGAGGGGGGAGGGAGAGGAGAGTACGCACGTTTTATGAGACATTGACGCGAATCTAAGCGCGACGTTCACCGATATTTCGGATATTCGGAGAAAACATGGCTAAGCGGTAATATCTTACAGAGAGAATTGTGGGAAAAGCGGAGGGGGGGGGGGGGGAGAAAAAGNTTCTGAAGGTAAATAGATCATGTACAAATCGTTCGGCTAACAGCTTGTGTACACACATAAATTGCTATTCCCCTTATATCGATTATCAATGAACCATAAATTAACAGATACAAGAGTGAGAGTAGATGGTTTCCTTTTTTTTTTCTCACCGCTAGGTTTCACGGCTATATAAATTATGTAGCGTCGACGGATCTAAACGTACGTCCCCGCGTGGATTTCACGCGACGTGTAATATAAAAATGAGCAAAATACGCGATGCATGGTATGAAGTACATCAAGGTATAACGTTGAACATAATTTAGTCCCGTGAATTGCAGGATCTATCGAGACAGACACGACGACACACGGTTTGGTGATGATGTATCGAACTAAGTCGTCATCGAATTACGAGCTTATACGAGGATAAGTTGAGCGCTCGTGAAGGAAGCGATATAAAGAAGAATGATCATTGAGCCTGACTTATGCCTCAGCACCTCGCAGCGGAATGCCTGTTCGTTCGCTTGGTCAGTAGCGAGAAATCGTCGGAATGGAGCCATGCCAACGTGGTAGTCGCATGGTTCCCGTTCATTTGATCCGTATCGTGCGTTGCTTGTTCATGTTCGTCAGCATCAACGAGATGTAAGAGGTCAGGAGGTCGTCCATCTTGTAGCCCAAGGAGGTTTCGCAGAGGAGCTTCGAGCCGCGCACCAGGTTCCCTATCGTCATGTGGAAGTAGGTGTTGCCGGACGACCAGTTGGAGATTCTCGTGAAGGGATGCGTAATTAGTATGTCCTAAAGATGAAGAAAGAAGAAAGACGATCGTGAGGATTTCTTTCCATGTTAATCGCGAGCTGTTAGTCTTACCTTTGACTGAGGATGTATGAGGCTCACGCCGTGTTTGTTAATGGCGATCAGCAGTAACTCGGGATAATTCGGTTCGGTGCTCTGTTTCACCTCGAAGAACGCGGAACCGAACGTCGGCCATCGATACACGATCTTGAGGAATGTGATTTTCGCGTCTTCCGGACTCATGCCTGGAACAAGGTGAGAGAGAAAGAGAGAGGGGATACTTTAATAAAAATTCAACTTTCTTTCTCGTCACTCTCTTCGTCTCTTCGAACTCTCGTCGTACTCACCGGCATCCTGGTTGTAGGAAGCGATTATGGATCTCTTCCAATCGTTAGCGCTTTGTATCTTGATCAAGTCGCCCGGTATAAGTTCCCTCAGCATTTGTCTGGAATCGGAGCAGTTAATGGTTGATCTCGCTAAGATCAGAAGCTATGTTAAGGGTATACATGTTGAAAATCGCACTCACGGGATCGCTTGTAATTCCTGTTTGCTCTCGCCGAATCGCACCCTGTAGACTAAAGCCGCGAGCCTCGACGCTTCCTCCTTCGTGCACTTGTGGTAGCCTGAACATTCAGCAAAATAGCAATATGAGTCGAAATTTATAACTGTATCCCTATAAGCGTGTGATATTCCTAGAATATTATATGAATGTTATTAAATGTTAAAATAATATTCTTGTAATATTCTAAGAATGTTATGTAATATTTTTCACGATTGTAAAAATGTTCTTAGAACATAAAAAAATAATAATAATATAGAGAAATATATATAAATAAAAAAAAAAAATATATATATATATCTACCTATTAATATTCTAGAAATATTACTCAATATTAAATAATATTACGCGCTTATAGGGATGTAACATGTTATATCCCGTTGAAATTAAGTGTGCGTCGTTACTCACCTCTCAGCAACTTGGGAAGTTCTTGGTGGAAGTGGAAGATCAAGTCGGCGTTTCTGTCCTTACCGGGAACTGTGTTTGTCCAAAGCTTCTTCATGAAGAAGACCTGATACGTGAATTGCGGCGATATCCCTATATGGATCGGTACATAACGTCGATTAATTGACACAAGAATATGTACAATTATAATTTGCGCTGATAAAACTGACACTTTACAATCGTTACATAAAATAAGTTTATCCGAGCGAGACACTCGGATCTGAGTTTGATTTGCCAACAACAATTTTCTCAGTTGAATCACGATATAATTTCTTATTATTAGTTAATTCACTGCATATTTTATTTATTTATGTATATTTCTATATCTATTTTATTTATTTATATAATCGTACTATTTATTTGACTGACCATGCATTTATTACTTATTTACTTATTTCTATCCTTTTCATCTTTTTATATAAAATATCCCAGAGTAACCGACAGAGTCCGCCGGAGATTCTCAGTACAAAAAGAAGCTACTTTTCGTTTAGCAGATAATGAGACAAGATTCAATTAACGATTGAAAGATACGGGCCTGAAAGCCGCTAACACACACGCACCGTCTCGCGAGGGTCTCGCTTTTCTGATCCAGTCGGTCAGGTGTCGCACGAAATCGAAGAAGAAGTCACCTTCCGGCACGGAAATGACTTTATCGGCGATCTTGACGAACAAACTGAAGCCCTCGGCGGATCGCAAGTTGAGCCTTTGCGCGATGTTCTGACAGAAATCCTTCGCTCTGGTGGACGAGTCAACTTCGAACGCCTGCATAAAAGATTTACGACAGTTGTAATGTAACTCACCGAGTAAAGCAGCGATAATTGATAATTGTCGAAGGCAATGTCCGCGAGAAGTATACAAGGTGTCCCAAACTAATCTCGTGGTTCCCGTGGTGTACGTGTAGAACGGGTGAAACTGAGCAAAGAAGTCCCATACCATTTTGCGTGTTATTTGCAAAATGGACTTTTCTACCTGTATAAATACGAGTAGCAGTACCTCGTCCGTGTCGTCTGGGAAGTAAACCTTGTGAAATATTTGCGTGGTTTTGTGTTGAATAGCTTCCACCTCCACTTGATGCGGCGGGTATTTCCGTTGGCCGTTACGCAGGGTCTTCTGCAGTCTCTGCAGAGAATCTTGCGAGATAGGGTGACGTCTCGTACGTAGGAACAGCGTTAATTCCTGAGAAATGAAAGAAAAGAAAATTAGATATATATATATATATACTTAAAATTTCTTCTTCGAGGCAAAATTCGACTCGTGAAGCGGAGTGGCTCGAAATCGAATGACTTGTCGCTACGAAGTAAAGTAAATTTGTCCACTTTGAGAATCGTTTGAATTGCCGGCTGGATATTTTCACTCGAAACTGGTGGAGTATTTCGGACGAAGTGCGACGTAGAGCGAGTAGTCTCGCATCTTCGCACCTTCAAGAGGCTCTGGCTGCAGGTGAACAGCCCGGTGGCGAGCCACATCAGCTCCCACCCCCGCTCCTCGCTCAGTCTGTTACGGTTGTCGGTGAGCTGCTTCATGATCTGACAGTAGATCTCGTCTCGCAGTATCTCGTTCTTCAGCGGCCCGTCGAATATCAGGTCCGTGTATTCGTTGCCGATACGCGGCCGCTTCGTCGGCAGGTCGCCCATGTACTTCAGGATGGCGTTGAAGGCGAAGCACGCCTCCTCGGCCAGCTCCTCCTTGGACACGAGTTTCTTCAGCAACGGCTGCTTGATCGGTTCCCGCGTGTGATGCCAGAGCTCGTCCGTGTGGCCCCGTCGCGCGGACGTCAGGGTCAACGTCTTGGACATCGTCCTCTTGGGCGGCGTTCTGGAATAAAAGCGAGAAAATCGGTTGTGAGATCGGAGATAATCCTCAAACGAGGTGTCATTCTTCACTTACCGGAAATGATCGATCGCATATTCTAGAAGGGTGTGAGGCTTGTCGCGGGTATCTACGCCGTTCAGTTGCTGAGGATAGAGTCTGCGACTGTTCTCCGTGCCTTCGATGCTGAACAGCGCCTGAAAATGATACCAATCGAGAAAATGAGAACGAGTCAGATGAGATTTCGACGAGATTTCGATACAACTCACCAGTATATCGTTCGGTGGCTTCGTCAAGGAAGGCAGCACGTAGACAGTCTCCGCCGGAAAATCGCCTTTCTCCCCGGTTCTCTCGCAGGTGCCGACGCACCAGCCGGAATTGAGAACCGTCTCGCCGGTGCTCTCGTCCTCGAGGACGATGAGGTCGCCCTTCTGAAACGTCAGGAACGAAGAGCCCTCGCCCGGCGCCTTGTAGTCTTGCAGGGCTATGACGAACTTGCTGCGCTTCTTCAGCCCCTCCAGGAAGTACACCACCAAGTCGCGTATGTCCTCTGCGTTCGGGCTCTGGAATGTGAACTCTTCTCCCCGCACCGTTGACAAACTGAATGTTTGCGTAAACATCTTGTTCGTTCTGAAACACACAGAGTGAGATTTCGGGTTTCGAGTCGCGAGAGCTCTCCCTCTCCGACCGGTTCATCTCCACCCAGGTGGACACCGGCGAACATTGCCTAAACCCACGTACTTTTGACTAGATACGGTGGTGATCTCGGGGAAGGATAACTCCAGGAGTACTTGCTCTTGATCGTCCACGACGTACACCCCGGTCCAGTTGACGGCGATGATGACGTCGTTCTTGGGCAGATTCGGGCCGGAATTTCTGTAAGCCTCGTAGAAACGCGAGAACAACAAGGGCCACTTGAACTTCGCGTAGCCGACTATGTCCTCTTTGACACGCAACGCCGGTACCTTCTCCTTCAGGTAGTAGCTCTGCGAATAGAAAGCGTCGGGAATGACGATCGTGTCGTGTTAAATGTCCGATGTAAAACAAAGAGGAAAGAAATTCGAGCGAGGAGCGCAGAATGAAGATCCGCTCGAAGACCTGCGAGAAGAGTAACGTTAGAAATGAGATATCAAGCCCGGCAAAAATCTCACCTATTTAATCAGAAGGAAGGATAATATTATGGCAAGGAATTCATGTCGAATTACGATGGCTCGCGGATATTTGACATTTTAATTATCATTAGACAGTTAATTAGGCTTCAACATTCGCCAGTACCTTCACTCCAGAGAAGTCCTACCGTGTATATTCATTTCACTTCATTTCAACCCCTCCGGCGCAAAACCGAGAGATAACGTCTCTCACCTTTTTGTACGCCTGCAGCACGAGATGCCCCCACCGGTCGATCGCCTTGTCGATGCCGGTCAGGCAGTAGTCCGGTATATAATTCGGCAGTAAAGTGTACAGCCGGTCGACGTTCATGTCGATGTGATACTCGATGTAGTATTGCTGCGCGGCTATCATCGCCAGGTCCTCCTCCTTGTCGCAACGGTACTCGCCGAACTTGACGCCGCGCACCACCTGCTGGTAGATGAGATTCGTGGCGACCTGGTCCTCGGTCGGCTCGTGCCACGGCGCGAAGATCTCCTTGCGGAAGAACAATCGCCAGGGGGCGTTGCGTTCCTGAGCGCCTTGCTCCTTGGCGTACTGCTCGCACTGGGAGATCGCGTCCATCACGTGATCGCCGCCGCTGCCTAAGGAGGACACCTTGTCGAAGAGGGCGATGTAGAGGGAGAAGCCGAACTGGTCTCTCAGGGAGATCTTGTCGGACAGCTGGTTGCACAGTTCCCGCGCCGTGGTGGCCGAGTCGGCCAGCAGGGTCTTCGTGTTGCCGTCCATGAAGGTGATCGGCAGCATGATCGGCTTCTTCGACTTGGTCGCCTGGAGCTCCAGCCAGCTCGGCGGCTGATTGCGAGTGCCGTTGTTGAAGGTCCTCTTCAGCCTGTCCTCGCAGTAGGGCGCGTAGCCGGGCGGGCCCTCGCGGATGAACGCTCGCAGGTAGCTGACGAACTTCTCGGACGGCGCGAAACAGCCGACGCAGAGGGAGAGGAGGATCCAGCCCCGGGCGTGCGACGACTTGGACGGATTGTTCGTGAGCTGCTTGCAGATCTGGCAGTATATCTCGTCCCGCAGCTCGGCGCGCAGTATACCGTGGCCGATGATGAAGTGCAGCTTCTCGAGGTTCGACGTCGGCCGGGACTCCAGCCAGGACTGATAGCTGTCGGCCGTGTACTCGTCCTCCTGCAATCTCCTTCGCACGTCCTCGCCGAGCTTGTTCTTGCGTTTCAGGGTGAGCGACACCAGCTTGTGCCTGATGGAGCGCGGCTTCTGCTTGAGGAATGTCTCCTGTCGAGGAGAAAGCAGGTCAATCTGAAGTCAGACTTCTTCTCGTTAAGTGGAATCTAAAAAATATCGTATTTTTCTTTTCTTTTTTTTTTTTAATAAAAGGTGAAAAAAGGGCACGCGCGCTCCGTCCTTGTTTTACCTTTTGCGAAAGAGCACAGCAAGAAGAGCCCGGCTAGAAAATTGTGTTAGGAAATGGTTATTGAGACAACCTTGCTCGGAACAACTGTATGTATCGCGAATACTCTGTTGAACGAAACAAAATGAAGGATTTTTAATTGTAAGAAAATTGCTCCTGAGAGAGAATCGACACGAGGTTAAACATGAATTCTTAGCTATACCAATTTAATCTTGCACTCTCTGCGAGAATAATGATATAAGAAAATCATTATTTACACCAAACGCGAGCGATTAACATTTCAGCTGTTTTCATAAACGCAAGTTGTTTCAGCTACATGAAAATTTGCAGATTAAATGTTGAGAAGTGTTGTGTGAGGCTCAGTTCCATCCGTTCTACCACCACGGGAACCGAGATTAGTTTGGGACACCCTGTATAAGATTCACTTCTTCCTGTTACGTACCGGGTCCATGCCCATCATTTGAGCCTCCTGGAACTCTTTGCTCCTGATGAAATTCCGTCCGAGGGTCGCCGTGACTTTCGACATCACCGAGGTCGTGTCTCTGTCCATCGTGTGGAAGCGCGGGTCGAGCAGGTCGCCCGTGAATCGCAATATGGTGATCCACAAGGCCTGGGCGGCCAATTGGTCGCCTTGCGTGTGCAACGGCAGCAGCGGGTGCTTGAGCGGTTTCCTCGAGTACTGATGCGTGATGTTGCCCTGGAAGTACGTGGCCGCGAATTTCTGGAACTTGAATTCCGACAGGTCCTCCTCGTCCTCCGACGCCATTTGCACCGGACTGATGATCTCCTGCTGATCGGCCTTCGGCGCCGGTAGATCCTGAAATACGAATAAAACGACATACATTCTTCGAGGGGGGCGGGGGGGGGGGGGAAAATTGAATTTTTTTCC
>NW_014559346.1:179799-216135 GCF_001313825.1 Dinoponera quadriceps
GGGGGGGGGGGGGGGGGGGGGGGGATAAATTGATATTTTTTCCCATATAGTTGTTAACTTTTCGTAACGGTTCGCAGACTATTTTCAGCGTCACATCGCCATTAGACTTACGTTGAAGACGGACGTCTCTCTCGCCGGGGTCGGTGCTTCGCTGCTTGAATCCGGCAGGAAGTCAAACATGGCCTCGACCAGTTTACTATCGTCCACCGGCTCGTCCTGCTTCTTGGCCGCGTCGTTGATCAGATTCTTCTTGATCTCCATGCGCCGCCTATCCTCCAACTCCATCTCGATCTCTTTCCTTTCCAGCTCCTGCATGCGTTCCTAGAATTTATATATACGTAATTATATACACGTAACGTAGCTACGAGGCTCGCAGCGATCGCACGAGTCGCGATCGTGACTTGCTGGAAAAACATAACCAGTCCCTGTCTCGTGACGTACCGAACGAGTCATCCACATTCATGCACGTTTGCAATCTATGCTAATAATTCTTACGCCTCCTTCATAGAGGATTTGAAAAATTCAACTTGACCTTGCGACCAACCCGACCTTAACGACGCCATCAAACTGGTAAGAACAGCAAATAGATCCTTTTCAATCCTTCAACTCGTATCCGAAACATTTTTCTGTAAGACCCTCAGATTCGTGATCAACGATCACCCGATGAAACCCCCCCCCCTCCTTCCGGGGGGTTTACGAAATTTGATAAAAACCAAGATGAAGGAAAAGCGTGCGCTTCAATAATATCATCAAAATATTACCAGAATATTACACCTGACACCTTGAGAATACGTCCGCAATATTGCTCAATATTAGAGAACAATACGCGCGTGCGGGGGGCTGAACGCGGTATCGTCATTATATCCGGCAGCAAGGAGCTCCGCTTACCCTGTAGTTCTGCTCGGCGATCTCCTTCGCCCGTTTGTTGCCCTGATCCTTGAGCTCGCGCTCCTCCTTCTTCCGCAGCCGCAGCGCCTCGACGTGCAGCCGGTACTCGTACTTGATCTTCTTATACCGGCGCTGGGCGATCAGCCGGCGCACGTGCGCCTGTATCTTCACGATCGCCCAGAGCTTCTTGCGGTACATCCGGCGCACCAGGTGGCCCCTCGCTCGCGCCTGCAGCGCGACGATGTGGCCGCGCAGATGCCGGAATCTGTGGGAGAGCACGCGCGACCTGATGAGCGCCTGCAGCCGCATGTAGCCGATTCGCATGCGCTTGTAACGCTGACGCTGGGCGTAGCCGCGCCAGTACTTCTGCACGATCATCGCCGCCACCCGTATGCGCAGGAACCGCCTGCGGTAGACCCAGCCGCGGATGTTGCGCTGCAGTATCAGGATCTTCCGCGTCAGCACGCGGTCGCGCTCCTGCTCGAGGAACAGGTCGTGGGCGTCCTTCAGGAAGACCTTCGTGTGCCCGAGCTGGTAGTCAGACCTTCCCAGCACCACGTGGCAGATCTTCGAGGTCGCCGCGCGGCAATCCACCTGTCGAGTCGACGAAGGGGAAATGCGTGAATCGGCTGATAAGCTCTTTCGGTCGGACTGAAGTTACGCACCTTGTGCGCGGGCGGAATGCCCGAGATGAGGAAGCGGTACCTCTCCACAAACTCGGGGAAGGAATGACGGATCGGATAACCGGCTCGGCGAATCCTGATGGTCTCCATCATGCCCGAGTACCTCAATTGCCGACAGCAGAGACCGCGATCGAACATCTGCCATTGAAATCTCGACGTTTGTCAAGCGTTCATCGCGAGTTATGCGGCGTTGAAGAAGAAGAAAAGAGAAAGAGGAGAATCTCGAAATTTCACCATCGGTTTCTTGTATTCGTTCGGCTTGATGCATCTTATGAAGAAGGGCTGGCAGCTGCACAAAGTCTTCATGAGCGAGTCCAAGGATTTCTTGAACTGCGTCGACAACGTGGGCGCCCTCTTCCTGGTCTCCGAGCCCATGCCGATGTCCTCGACGAAGCAGGCCTGCAGGAACTTGTTCGACGAGATGTGAATTAGCTGCAGCAGATCCGCGCTGAACGTGTCTCTGTTCTTCTCCAGGAAGCTTCGCGTGTCGTAAAACACGACGCCCGCGAAGTGATTCAGACCGAAGGACGTGTTGATGTCCGATTTAGGTTTCAGGTAATTCCTGTGACTGCCGTGTGTCTTGTGGATCTTCGCCAGCATCGTCTGGTCGGTGCCCTGAAAATCGATCCAAGTTTCTCATCGGGTGTACGACAAATTAATTCGGTGCCCTTTCTCATTCAGATGAAATTCAACGTTTGTTTGCAAAAAGTCGATTGCAAGTTTAACGCTCGAAATAAACTGCAAAAACTTGGCAGTTTTAATTCTGTATTGCACGTCTTACGGTTGAAAAAGAAAATCTGAAAATCACCGGCAAAACGGCGATGATTAAAATGATGATAATCTTATGAAAGGTCGTCGTATTTCTCGCGAGGTAGCATTCGTACCTTCGGGAACTTCGATTCCTCGTCGATGAGCGCCATAATGTTGAGCTGCTTGATGGCGATCAGGTCCAAGGCGTCCTGGTTGTCGACGAACTCGATGTGCTGCCAATTGATCCCCTCGTGATTGTATTCCTCCTGCTCCAGCTTGAAGATATGCTGCACGAAGAACTGCTGGAGATTCTCGTTGGCGTAGTTGATGCAGAACTGCTCGAAGCTGTTGTGATTGAAGTTCTCGAAGCCGAAGATATCCAGCACGCCTATCGCGCTCCGCGAGGTGTTCTTCGGCCTGTATATGGCCTCGTTGATCTTCTTCACGATGTGTACAAATAATCGCCCGTAAATACCTTTGACAAACGCGTCCCTGATGTCGACCGATTGATCCCTCGATAACGTGGACACCTGTTAACGCGAATCAGTTAATTCAGCGGTGAATTTGCATACACAGGCTGTCCCAGCTTAATCGTGGTTCCCATAGTGTCCAAGTAGAACCGGTGAAACTGTACGTTTGTCCACGAAAGGATACTCACTACTGTTTCGCCGTGCGCGAATATAGTCCTGCGAGTAAGCGCGTCTATCAAGGACTGCACCGGCACTCCCAATAGATGCGCCACCCTCTGCACGTTCGTGTGCTCCGGTATCTCCGTGGCATCCAGATTATCTATCGATAATTTTTCATAGAAATCTCCAACGTAAATTCAGACAGTTCATAATTAAAATAATAAAAAATTCGTAAATGTTGAATAAAATATCGTTTAAATATTGTAAGAATATAATTATAATTAAAATATCGAATATATTAAAGTATGATTACAATTGAGTTGAGTGATAAACGCAGAATTAAATTCCGTACCTACGACAGTGGCTCTATACTTGATGTTGCCCATGTGCAACAAAGCGGCGAGCAACTTGAGCACCTCCCAAATCTCCATGTCGGTGAACAGCAACACCTTCATGGCCGATCTTATGTCGGCGAATTCGGCGGCATCGTCGCGTCCCTCGCAAGTTATACTACCGCCCTGGGAAAGAAAAGATAAATAATAGGACATCGAGCAATGTGTAAGGAAGATCAAAGAATGGAAAGCTTAAATTATCTGCAAAAGGCAACTTATCGATCTCATAAAAGTACAATTGTATAATTGCAACGGTAAAACGCAGAGGATCGGGAAGTAACGCTTTATTTGTAACGCAGTTACCATCGCGAGCTGCTACTTTTTTTTTTAGTAACGATTTGGTAACGACGTTAAATTGTTTCGTTTAGTAACGATAAATGTGACACAGTTATATTTTTGGGGGGGGAACGGTAACAAATGTATAATCATTACCCGGGGAAAGGAAAAGGTCATATATGAAATTTCTTTTGAGAATAATTTCTCCCACACGAAGAAGAATAATTCGGTGAGACGGTAAATTTTATCCTGTTGTAGTAAAATAAATAAATATATACAGCGTGCTTCTTAAGTACGTCGTCCAATATCGCAGTAGTTGATTTTTGAAGTCATTCTATGAAAAAAAGAAAAATTCACGTGAACATTTTTTCGTAATAAAATGACCCGAGAAAAATCTCTCCTACAATACTGGACGGTACTTATAAGAAACAGTCTGTATATTTATTTATTCGCGTACGGCGGCGCGAAATTCGACATCTCTCGAAATTATTTTTCTTCAGAGCGATCTTGGTAAAGTACGACCGGGAACTGTCTTGAAATTGATCGACGCGTGATTCCCGTGCTCACCCCGACGAGATATTTGTACGTGGACGCGTCGTCCAGCTCGAGCTTCTGTTTCTCCTCCTTCGACAGTCCGGCCAGCATGCAGTAGAAGATGTGATAATTCCTCTCGTCCGAGCTCTGCGACACGATCCGCGATTTCTCCAGAAGATACTGCTCTATCTTGGCGCCCTCTATTACACCTTGATCGTTGAAGTGGATGTCGATGTACTTGCCGAAGCGGGAAGAATTGTCGTTCCTCACTGTCTTCGCATTACCGAAGGCTGCCGTGAAAAAAAAAAAAATAACAAATCGCTCGGTAATCCGTCGATTATTCGATCGGCCCGGCCGAATGTAGAATTCAAAATGTTCACTCACCCTCGAGTATGGGATTCGCTTCCAAGATCTGCTGTTCGATCCACGAGTGTTTACCGCTGATCGCTGCCAGATATTGCAAGATCAGCTTCGTGCTTTCCGTTTTGCCCGCTCCACTCTCTCCGCTGCGAGCCGAAATTTTCGTTAGCACAGAAACGAACCTGATGACTCGCGCGGGTTGACTTAAAGTGACTTTCACTAAAATTCGATCGATCTAATCGGCGAAATTTCAAATCGATGTCACTCAAGTATTACTCTCAGGTATTACTCTCTGTCTTGCTAACACAGAGAGAGAAAGAGAGAAATCATTCACTTTTCGATTATTGTTGAATTATTGTTGAATCACAGAGAACTGGAAAATTGATATTGGCAATCCTTTTATTATCTTGTTATTATTTATCGATTCGTTTAACTTGAACTTAGGTGAAACTCTTATTGCTAACAACTCGATTACCTGCCCCATTTTGAAGTCAAGATTTCCATAACATTAACGACCGAAAGACTGCCAATGATGATGTCATATTATATATATATATATATATATATATATATGTAACATCCATGCTAAATTTTACGAAGTTATTCGAAAACAGATATTTTCTTCTTTTTCTTCTTCTATCTTCTCTTTCTTCTTCTAACCCAATTCCTATTCCAATTCCAATTTCTACTCCTCAACGCTTGAGGGCAATTCTTTTTTTTCCAAGAGCGCATGATAAATCCATCTATCCTTACCTAATTACTATGCACTGATCCTGGCCGTATCGGTTCATGTGCGCGTAGCTATTATCGCCGATGGCGAATATGTGCGGCGGCAGCTCGCCGATCTTACGATCCTTGTACAATTTGATTTGCTCCGCGGTATAGATAGGCAGTATCTGATACGGGTTGACGGCGACCAGGATGGAGCCTGTGTACGTCTGCAAAGTTCGTTCATACGTGAGTTCGTTCACGGGCGGGGGGGACTCGGCCCGAGAAGACACGATCGATCGATCGTCAGACTCACGTAAATGAGATTCTCGTTGTAACGTATTAATAGATTTCGCAGGATGCCCGCCTCATGGAGGTCTCCCAAACTGATCATATCTTCTACACCTTGCACCGAGGTGGCATGCATGGCCTTTATTCGCCTCTCCGGGGTTAACCATTGTTCCTGTAAAATTTTATCACGCTTATTAATCGGACCGATATCAAGGAGTGATTACCAAGGCAAGTCTTAAAAAATTTCGTTCGCTGTCCGCTCGGGAGGAAAAGCTAGTCTATAAGATCGCATCGCGATAACGATATTGTTTATATTATTATATAGGTTATTAATATTAATACATTAATAATAATAATATATTATTAATATACACTAGTATTACAGTTAAACTTATTATTTGCTAAATGAACGAGAAAACAAATGAGAAATGATGCGTAAACAATTACATTTGCAAAAAGAAAAATTGAACTACAGGCATTTCAAAATACAAATCTAATTAATTCTGTAGTGCCGCGATTAATTCAACAAAAAAAATATATATATTACTAATATATCCGGTCTCCCTTTAACAACATACACATACACATTGTATATCGCTCGTCGTATCTTTCGCGAAACTGTTACTCCAACGATTAGATAAGAGTATCTCTCTCTTTCTTTCTCTCTCTCTTGGAATTTCTCTCCCAGAGCGTGCGGCGAATTGTTGTACGTGTGTACGTGCTCGATAATAACCTTGTTATCGTCGTCCTTTACTTGAATCCGTCTGCCTTCCGCCGAAATCACCCGTGCTCCGATCGCCACGTCAAATTCCCTTCCTGAGATTGGTTCGATCCATATGTAATCCCCCTGCAATGTGCGTGAAATTCGAGAAATTCGCGTGCCGTATCTCCTTCTCCTCCTCCTCTTCCTCCTCATTCACGTGACTCGGAACAATTTGAACGTATAAGATCGTACGACTTTTATACAAGCAGATTTTCTCCCGCGTGCGAGAAAACGAAACGGTTCCGATCGAGTTGCACTTGTCGCGGGCCTTTTATTAAATACACGCGATCTAACCGTATATACACAATACCGCGACCGCGATATCCGATCGAACGTTATTGTAATCGTCGTTGTGATGAACCGGAATAACCGTCGCAATCATACGATCCATTCGCAGTCTCCCCGAATTCGTTTTTCGTCGTCGAAAGTACTCGTTGCGCACGGAAAAAAGAATCTCGGTGTCCTATAATCGAGTAAAGACCGAAGATAAGAATTCGGCGATGATGAGAAGTGAAATATCTCAGGGACGAGAAACGATATCCGGGTAGGAATTAACGAATAGCTCACAATTTAATAATTTATTGAACTTGAGAACTTTTCCTTCTAAATAAAAAAATCATTTGTCGGCTTTAGAAAGAACTATTTCCTTACACCTTGATTTCAATTTCAAAAAAATCAATTATCCTAAATTGATAAGACAAAATATTAGTTTTGAAAAAAAGAAATACGTATATTTTTAAATCAAAACGTGCACTTAGAAATGGTGAGAGAAAATTTCAAGTAAACATTTTCGTTTCAATAAATATTAATTTGAACGAGACAAATTTTTTGAAAATTTAATAAATAAATATTACAAAAAACATTTATTTTCTTGGTTTAAATAAATTTTCCTTTCAGTCTACACACACACACACACACACAGAAGTATAACGCGCGAAATAAATTTATACCGCACGCTGGCTCCGCTCTTCGCGAGATCGACGAGTCTTCGCGACTTCCGTTCGTGCGTTCAGACGAGATGAGCGAAAAGTTTGGCAAGTACGCGCGAAAGTAAAACCGCCGATCGCCGCAGCCGAGGAGATAGATGGATCGAAGCGGCGATCTTATTCCGCGGCGAAGAACGGATGGAGCTCTCTTCCGATGTTCCGGTAAAGTGAACAATCGGGACGTGTGTGCCGCGGGGGGAGAGGGGGATATTAGGTATTACGACTCGCGTTCCTATGGATGCGCGGCCACGTGTGTTCGCTGCTGGCACGGCACATACAGAGGAGTATCCGCCATCACCATCGGTCTCACCTGTGCGCCACACACGCGCGCGCACACCAGCAATGCGAACAGTTACACGCGGCACTGCCACGCGGAGCGTTTCGTGGGCGAGTTCGGTGCGCCTTAGTCCTAGTCTACAATAGATGCTTTAAGCCTTAAGAAATTGACCGATCACAATTATAGAAGAATAAGCAACGGTGATCGGTCAATTTCTTAAGGCTTAAAACTCTATTGAAGACCTAGCCTCGATGAAGCCGGAGCAATACCTGCCGTCTCTAACTCGATTGTCGGCTGCCAGCCGACAATTGACAGGCGAAAAGACAACGAAGGAGACCGCTATGAGATCGAGATCTCTCGCAAGCCAGAAGCGTCCCCCCCCCCCCCNNNCCCCCCCCGTTGCAGCAACCGGCCGATCGGCTTCCTCCCTCTGTTCTGCTTTCGATGCTTTTCGAGTCGCAAACGCGCCTCGCCTCGATATTCGTACGATCACGTGCACTGTACCTGGATTGAAAATTACACGATTTCGAGTTCCGACGTTCTCCCCGATGCGACGAGACGGCAATGAGCTGACAGTGGTGGATGCGTTTGTGAAGTTTCAGACGCACATCCGACATCGAGCGATTCCGCATCCCGTTATGCGAGACGGCCGGTTTTCCTCGCGCGAAATACAAAGAATACGCGTACACACGGAGGCGCACTCGCGAAGTGACGAAGGACCGTTAACCACACCTAATTAACCCACGGTGTACCGTGATTTATTCGCATTATCGGTATCGGCGTCGACGAGGGGAATGTACGTACACGTGTTGACTTGACATCACGTAAGCAGCGAGAAACGGGCCGCCGCTCGGCCACTTCGCACCGGTGACGTTTGTGATCTTTCGCGCACCGCGAAATTGTCTCGTTCGATATTCGAAAGTAACGTGGAAACAACACTGAATCGTTCTTGATATTCGCGTGTCTTCTTTATTTCTATTTTTCGTTCCGGCATTCGTGCGCGCGCGCGCGCCAATCGATTAATAGATTCAGGCCGAGATCTGGCAGCACACAACGAACACCCGAGCCTAGTCCGAGATTAATATATGTAACAGTTAAATTATGTATTTTAGAATAGACAGCGCCATCTATTCCATCATATTTCATATGTAATGACTAGATAATTAGATCACGAGAATCGATTTTAGTGAATAATCAGGCAGTGACGAATTAATGACGAGCTGGAAAATTTAACCTAGCCCTAAATACTAGCTAGCTACTAGCTTCTCCGACTCAGACCGAACTAGATTCATTTCTACTTGCGCGGGTGTGTACAAAAAAATAAAATAAAAGAAGAATAGAGTATGATCGTGCGTCAGTGTTTATATGGCGTAATATTTCTTTAAGATCCTTTGAAAATCTTGATCGTTGTCAACGCTTATCAAGCTTGACATCGACTCTGGCATCCTCTCGAAGGAAAAATCTGACGACATTTGCTCGCGTGTTTGTGTGTGTGTGTGTGTGTGTGTGTGCTAAGTACAGAAATTTCGCGCAAACGTGACGGTGGACGCACAGTAATCGTTACCTTTCACTTACACGAAACGTCCTCCCGTTTACGCGTCGCATGGGATCCACTACTGACGTAAGGAAAGCCAATGGACCAAATCCTCTTGCTTTCTACAATCGTTCTCGTTGCACGCGCGCCGCGACACCGTCGAGGTCACCAGTTGTCTGTCGTGCATACGTACAATTTCTACATCGCCCGGTTTCTCTTCATTTTTTCCCCTTTTTCCTCCTTTATTTCCTTCTTGTTTTCATCTGTCTCTTCACGGCACGTCGCGCCGTGTTCTCCCGGTCGTCGTTTATCGCGTCGGTTATCGTAGCGTCAAGCGCGCATTACCGAACCCGACGAGACGACGTGGTCGTCATCGGCTGTTATTAAACGTCGCGACGAGATTACGTGGAAGCAACTCAGTGACAGGTGCGTTATCACACGGAAATCCGGGAATTACGCGAATTCAAGATTGTGTGACACGGGCGAAGCCAGAAAATCATATTTTCGCGAGACACACGTCGTCTCGTTTATCAAGTAACCAGCTTGACTCCGTAATCACCAACGACTGATTTACTCGGGCCTGTTTCTACTTTATCTTCGTATCTTCGATATTCGTGAATATCGGATTTCCAACTTCTTCTAATTTATTGAAATATACGTTGAACAACTGAAATCAACTCCGGAAAGGTCGGAGGATTCGACAAGATGATTCGGTCAATCTGAATTCAAGAAGAATTATCCCGCTGAATAAATAAATAGGTAAACGAATGAATAAATGAATAAATAAACAAATCCTCTCGCGAATGTGAAGAATTAAAAAATTCGCATGCGACCTAATTAAAATCAAGTTAATTCCGATTTAGGAATGATTTCCGTCCTTTGGCTCTTTATGGCCTTTTATTTTCGAAAAATTTCATTCCAGCAACTTTTTCATTGTTCATTAACAATTACAATTTTTAAGATTCGCAATCTCGAGAGCCTTCGACGGGCTGTGAAAAGTGCGATGATCTGACCAACAGATCGGTAGCACAATTATAATACAGTTGCACATCGAATACATCCCCGAAGGTGTCTCATTGAAAATCGCCATCGTCGGTTGCCAATTTTCGCGGCTTGTAACGGAGACGTTCACGACGTGCTGGAATGATTCGAGGAAATAATGGTATGTGTGTGTGTATGCGTGTGTGTGTATGTGAAAGAGAAAGAGAGAGAGAGAGAGAGAGAGAAGTTGCGCAAATGGAGAACAGCGCGCGTACCATCCGCTGTCCGCGCGGTGACTGCGCGTGAAATCCGCAGGGGGCATCATTTTAGCGGTACATCATTGTTTACAACGAGAGAACACCGAGGCGGCGACTACTCCTGTTCGGTCATTTTCACTTGTCACACATTCCTATTGACCGTGTTCGAGGAGAATGTCGGGATGAAAGCGGCGAATGGTAATGGATTAAGCCGCGCGCGCGCGAGACCGGCAGCTGCGCGAGCGCGCGCGCTTCGTCGAATTTACTTAGTTTCGCCCGCGTGCCAGATTGATTGGATTGCGCGGGTTATACGCGCGGTGCGGATTTCTACGTGCGCTTTTCACCTGCGGGAAATTGTTCCGGAGGCAAAGTGCGTGTTCTCGCGCGCGCTCGGAAATCTTGGGCGCGGAATGGCTCGTGGCGCGATTTAATATACGCCGTGTTCCGTCGCGTATCATGATCTTTTTGATCTCGTGATGCTGAATCGAAATCTCTCTCTCTCTCTTTCTCTCTCTTTCTCAGATAGAAACGGTAGCAAGATATAAAATATATCACAATGAAATATCTTTCACGCGCGAAGACGGAGAATATTATACGCTTTTCTTTGAGCGGGGCCTACAATGAGAATTTAAGGCGTAAAATTTAAGAAATTGATCAATCATAATTGATTTTTCTTCTATATTGTGATTGGTCAATTTCTTAAAAGCCTTACGTCTTCTAAATTCTCGAAATTCTTATTCTAGACTCCGTTAGAATTCTTTTCAATTCTTCATGTTTTCCAGTATTACATACGCGGAAAAAATGTTGCACCTGAGTATAATTGTTTGAGTAGAAATGTATCTAGTTGACTTCAATCGGAAACTAATAACTAGCTAGCACAGGCTAGATTAGATTTTTTAGCTTATTACTGGTTCGTTACTGATTACATCGATCTGTGAAAATTTGCGGATGTAATGAGATTAGGCGATTTTTATCAATTTTTGTCTGCTAAACACAAATCCATTCTCCAAATTTGGCTGTCACGTCATAATTTTGAGAAAAATGGAATCAAAGAGGCCAAAAATGACGATTTTCGCGAGTTATTCGCTGAAATGTAAAATTGGTTTTGTGATCTCGTCGTTATTTGGTTGTTACATATCAAATATGCTGGAATAGATGGCGCTATATATTCTAAAATAATCTAACTACTACTATGTACCTACTACTAGTATTTAAAAATGAGGTAAATCAAAATTGAGGATACGTTATTCCATAAAGATCTTGAAGCAGAAGTGAACATTACATTACTGTCTCGCAATTAATTACGATTTTTTATTTCATAACTTTTTTAACAATTTTTTCATTTAACTATCATCTAGCTTTATTTATCCAGTCTATCCGCTAAGAGAAGCGAGCGTTACATTATTGGCTAATAGCGACGTTAGGCACAAATTTACTGCCTCGCGTGTCGACATCCACGAGGTTCAATTTTTATTTGAGTATTAATTATAGAAACTTAATTTCGATAATACTGCTAATATTGATTTAATTAAGACTATTCATTGACTATTCATGACGCTGTCGATCAATTCTATTCTATCATACTTTTCTCCGTTCAGAAATAGGACCGTCAATAAAATTTATCTTGTTAAGAAATTTAATTAATTTCTTAATGTTAGACTTCGGTCTTAAAAATATAAATAGCAAATTTGAGACGGAAGGATGATAAATTATGGTAGAATAGCGATACGTTCCCCGATTACAAAATTCCCTGGTAATTTTTGTTATAAAATTTTTTCTGCACGGATTCTAATCTAACGATGTAATGCGCAATCAAATTCTACATCGAGATGCGACAAAACCGAACCAAAGTCAAAGTATAAAAAACAAGTATGAAAATTATCCAGAGACCTACCCGTGTGACGATGACCATCTCTTAAGTCGTGGTTGTCGGCACTCCGCCTGGAAGAACGAGACAGAGAGAGAGAGATTACGTTAAATTGAATTATACTGCATTCGCGAGAATAGAGAAAAAAAGTTTGGTCAAATTTAATCCGACGACAAACAAACCGAACGTCGTTTTGGCTTGGAAGGATAAAACCGGATATTTCTGATTATAAACGTTGACTTTGAATTACGAAATAAGCAAAAATCTTGCTCCCATCGAAGCCAAAACGCGCTTGGTTTTGTTATCAGGTAAATTCGACCAAACTGAGTATCGCCGGATTGCGCGCGTTGTTAATACAAATAGAAGCCGTCCTCGATTGGAACGATGCTTTCCGAGGTCACTATGTGTCAACTTGCGAGCACCGTGACAAATGGAAAAATACGGCAAGGAGGAGGTGTTGGCGAGTCGCGCGGGAATTCGTTAAAGGAGAGACTAGAAACGCTGCGCGCACGTTCCTCCTCGTGAACTCGCCTCCTGTCCCGAGAATTCGACGTGTTACACGCGTTCGCCGCGTCTATTCCCGGGAGGAAAAACATCCCCGGCACACATGATGTCGGTGTGATGTCTGGTCGATCACCGTTATCGCGACGACGACAGCACAAACCTGTTCGCAAAAGTGGGTTAGGCAGTTTGTACCCGCCGCCGCCGAGCCGAGCCGAGTACAACTCCGAGACGAGACGGGACGGGACGAGATCTGTCGAGGATCCTCTTTAAGATCGATCTCTCCTCTGACGTAGATGTTGTTCTCGATATCGCATATGTGTGTTACCGCGGACCCATTATCGCGTATCAAGCTGATTTGAAATTTTGGCAAAACGAGTAATTTGACATCTCAGAAGGTTGCGGAGGTAAAAGCCGCCGATTGACACCGAAAATTATTCCAATCGAGTAAAAATAAAATTAGTAGCTTTTCCTCTCCTCCTAATCTGTATTCTATTAAAGAATCAAAGTGCGTCTAATAATATGGCCAGGGACTGAAGCTTTAAGGTAGAATTAAAATTAAATCGGCAAAATGAAAGAGATGCCAAAGTCGAAATATGAACTTAAAAAATGTAGGTAACACGAAGACGCTCCTCAAAATGTTACGTTACCTACTTCTCTGCGATTCACACATACACACACACGCACACACACACAAAGGTGTGTGTAATCCGAACGGACTACTTCTACGCGGTACATCTTGGATAATATTGATGGTACCTGAACTTTGTCAATTCATATCTCGGAAAGTACTTAACCAGAAGTAGTTTCATTGCAGTGTTTTGAAAAGATCTTGATGTCAGCTACAAGAATATTAAATAAAAATGATGGTTTCCGTTAAAAATTTTCAAGTTTACATTGAAAGCTCCTCCATACTTGCGTTCAAGGTCAAATGGATATCGCCGTTTAATGCGTTTGTTGAAACTTGACAAATGTTGTACACTGAGAAAAATCTCCATCGGATAAGCCGATTAAATGATGTATCCGATTGTTACTTTCATTGTCCGATCCAAGTGATGAGCAATTTAATCCGATAAAGTATCCGATGAAGTTACCGGTGAAATCTAATCGGAAAATTAGCCTTTTGTGTATCCGTTGTAATTTTCATCGGATAAAGAGACACGACTTGATCGGACATATCGTAACGTTCGTTACTTTTTTATTGGATTATCCTATCAGATATGATCGGACATTTTTCTCGGTTGTACGAAACATTTTTTTCCTCAGATATCTTATTTTCTAGATATTTCACCGGACGAATGTTCACGATCGCGGCAACGGAGATCATCGTTTCTCGTCACCCGGAATTTTCGTATGGTACTCACATATACATACAATCGAACGCACGAACGAAGAGATTTTTTCGTGCTTGAACACCTGGGTTATGTGATGTGGTGAGTCGTACACGAAGCAGAGTGCGAATGGGTGGATAATCTGTGTCGATATGGCGGCTCGAAGACAACTTGAGAACGTCTCGTTACAACTCGAGTATTAGGAGAGACGCGTCGACAAGCAACGAAGCAAAAAAGATCATTAGCTGCATTTGTGTAAACTCGTGGACACTCCGCCTAACCGTGAACTTGAAGGGATACACGGGCGTGAGCAGTCGCAGTCATTGACTTGAAAAATATATTCTGGAGAACGGTCAGTGGCGTCATCGGCGGCGCCGCGCGAGAGAGAGCGGGAGACTTTAACGAGTGATCAAGCGTCAAGGTCTCGCCACTCGTTAACTCGCACCTTTAATCGTGCTTCTTGCGAAAGAATTAATACAATGAAAACATCGTGATATTTCGATACCGATAACGGTATTCCAAGCGGTTATTGGTATGCGATAACGAGATTCGGGAAATATGCGATATTAAGTGATATTTCAGGAATATTAATAGATAGTTATATGCATGTCCATTCCTAATAAAATATTTAGTATTATTGTAATATTACATATTTTTTAAATATTCAACTCTATGTATAAATATATAATATATTCAATGTATTAAATTAATGCATATAATTGTAGTTTTTATATACAATTTATATATATATATATATATATATGTATATATATATTGTAAACAACCGGGGAATCATCAGCGTGTCATCAGCTTTATCTCGCTGTTGCACTTATCTCTTACTATTATCGCACCTGCCCGTGTACGTATATCAGTCGATCGACTTGTCATTCTCTCATCTTTTTATTTTCGTCGATCAGGCCGTCTCACCGATAAGGCCCGGTTTGTAATTCGCGGCCACGACAATAGACGCGAAGAGTGCCGGTCGCACTCCGAGCGCACTCAGCAATTAATTGCACGTTGCTATCCGTTGCTTTTCATTTCGTGCGAACGCGATTCCACGCTATTGAAGCTATTGAAACTCCGGGGGTAATCGGCCGCTTACCGGCGGTAATCGCGGTGCTGGCTGCAGCAATAAATACGTGCGTAAAATTAGGATTAGCGCCGATCCAAATTACGCTGTCGACGATTGTCTGACATTTTGCTGATCAGCCACGATAAAATCCGAAAGATTCCGAATATATTATCGAACATCGTTCGCTGAGAGAAACATTTTTGCTACTTTTAATTATAATTGCACGATTAAAGAATTGTAGTTAGAAGAGTTATTTTTCTAGTAAGTGTGTTACTATAATATTAGCAATAATAGATATCCCGGAATTTTTACGAGCGCAGGATAGACCATGCGGCTCTATACTGAGAGAGAAATATAGTTACTTTTCTGGGACAACAATATCCCTTTTTCATTTTACCCGCAAAAATAATCAAAAAAACGAATTTTCTAAATATTACTATAGTATCAGTGATAATAATCTTACGTTTCTGATTATTTTTGTGTTTAAAATAAGAAAAAGGATATTACCGTCCTCGAAAATAACGATATTGTTCTCTCCGAGTGTGGAGAAATGGCAGGTCATCGAGCAACACGGCGCATGCTTGTATACATGTATAATCGTTTTTCCACGGATCCCCAGGTGAATTCGAGCAAACCATATCCCTCCCGCGTAATTTTTCCATCGAATCTCCGTCGATGCGTGCGCTCGACGGTGCGAATATTTCTCTTCCCGAAGATCCGCCTTTCCCGAAGCCTCTCGAACGAGGAGAGACCGATCGGAGACGGCGGGCCCTCCTCGCAACCGAATGACCGCTCGGCGTGAGGCCATCCTCGCGAGCGAGAGAGCGGCGATCCTTGGCGCGCGCGCACCAGCGGCCTTCGGCCGCCCGCACACACGCTGGTGCGCGCTGAAACGAGAAGCTGGGATCCTCCGTCGCGCGTACTTCCGCCTCGTTCATCCGGAATCGCTCTCGTTCGCTCGCTCGGCCCTCCGGGCTGTCGAGTTGCGCCGCGTCGAGAAATGAAAACGACAGCGCCCGGCGGGACGCTCATCGTCCACCGAGTATAGCCAACCACTTCCGCTCCTCCTCGCTTCCCTCCCCTCCTGCCCCCGCGAGAGAGAGATACGTAAAATACCCCCCCGTAGGCTGCACCTACCTGTTGCGAGTAACACGAGAAACACGACGACGAGACGCGACACGACGAGCGGCGCTATACGTCGGCTGTACGCTCCATTAAGAGGCACTACACTTGCACTTCCGACGCGACGTTAGGCCCGCTTCTCATCGTCCGGTCCCGGAGGATCGAGGCCCGCGACTCACGACGTCGATGAAGGAGACGACGTTGATGATGAAGCAGCAGCAGGCTCGATCGGCGGCGAGGCAAAGCCGAGGTTCGCGGCTACGAGGCCGTGGCTTGACTTGGAGAGCCACGAAGAACAGTCGTTCCGGAGGATGGGCCACGGTAACCGGCACATTAACACGTCCGCTCGGCGAGCTTCGGTTCGGATCGGGTGTGCCAGGTGGAAGCTGCTGGCTGGAGGAGGTGGTAAGGCCGAACGAGAGACTCACCGCCACCGGCTTCTTCTTCCCCACCGAGAAGTCGGGAGACGAGAGTGCGCGATCGGCACACGCTCGCTGTTTCCTCGCTGCGAGTGAAGATACGGGAGCGGCGACTACGTGCGTCGCAAACGACCGAGTGTGACCGACCGACTGCCGCCGCCGATCCCTCCGCCAGGTAACAGCGAGCTAAGAAGCGTGTCGGTGTGTGTGTGCGCGCACCTCCTCGCGTCACGCTGCGTCGCCGTCCGCTTGCCGACGCTGCTCGATCAGGTCGCGATATCGGCGGCGACCTGCCTTATCGACGGCGCCGCCGATCTCGAGCCATCCCGAAGTCGATCGTGGATCTTCCGCTTTAGCGAGGACTTTCGTGAGCAGTGAACGCTGTCGAAATCAGAGGCATTTGGAAACGTTCATTCTTCCCGTCGGGTCTACACGCCGATAGGCTAATTCTGGAAACGTTAAGCGATAACGACGTCATGAATTGGCGGGGAAATCTCGCGAGCAAAGCAGGTAAATTTATATACCCAGGTATCAAGAGGCAATAACGAAAGAATAAATAATTAAACAACCATTGCAAAGCAAAATTAAATAATTGCAAAAAATAACCAGCACTTGGCTCTTACTTGCCTCTGATTGGATCCATCGGTTGCGGATCGCGAGTCTTAGTGATTCATTAAAGGGCCAAAAGTTCATCGGTCGAGCGCGAACACGCGACTCGACATTCAATCCACAAGACCGTGCGGCTGTTTACATTGAAAATATATTTTCAGTTTATATCAATTCGACGTGAATTGAATACATACACATAGCTTAGTCGTTTTCCTTCTCCCCCTTTCCTATTTTCTTCTTCTTTACATTCTCCGTAAGTTACATACTGTACTGTGATTTTGATAGCGAGTGGCAACGACGCGTTAGTTCGACATTTTTCGCACGTTTCTTTTCTTTACACGTTACTCATACACACAATTATACGAATGTCGGGTACTCGTCCGAACGTGAACGACGCGGTCAAGTTTGGTCAAGTACCGGTGCAATGTAATGTTTACAATAAGCACATATATATATATATATATATACATATATATATATGTATATTTGTATGTGGCTTCCGTGTGTTACGGTTGGATGTAATATATATATATTTTTTTTAGCAACATACAAAAATGCGACAGTAGTACTTGTAATATGTCTTCTATTTCGAGTTTACAAACATTACATTCGTATTCGTATAGTTTTTTTTTTTTTTACTCGGGCCGTGCAAATTGCATTTGCACATGCACGTCTACTCAAAATGCAGGATTTATCCCGCGAATAAATCCGGATGGCATTTTAATAACAAGGGTATGTGTGTGTGTGTGTGTGTATGTGTGTGTGTGTATAATTCCTTCTACATAATAATCGTCTCTCTCTCCGGCGCGTGTACGCGCGTGCGAAATCATAGTGATCACAGCGAAGATCACACCGCGACGGATCATAACACACAGCTTCAGGTACAAGATATGCATTTTATGTACATCGAGACTAAGAGGATGGGGGATAAATTGAACGAAGCATATGCGTGTCTCTCTCTCTCTCTCACACACACATACACACACGCACACACACACACAGCACAGTACACAAAAGAGTTTCACTTTTTTTGGTATTACAAAAAAGTTATTTATCTACGGATATTGCAAGGTGTCTAGGATGGAAGCTCATGATCACTGATATCGATTTCGTGAACTGTCCGAAAATTCTCATTCGAGTCCCTTTTATTTTATTCTCTTTACGAAAAATAAATTGTGACACAATTCTGTCGCGCGACAATAAGATCGTGGGAGCGTCGGGTTGCCATCGGATGAATTAATTTTGCATAGCTTGTACCTATTTTTATTGTACTTGAGAAGACTTCGGTCGTCGGAAGGTAGTGATCAATATATATATATATATCGTATTAACGGCGGATATTCTCTTACTCGCTGGCACTCACATAAAACAGTATATAATAATAATAATTAAACAATCGTAAGTTGTAACAAATATAGGACTAGGACTTAGGTGAAAGTATATCGCTACCTACTTGAGTTGTTTCAAAATATAATATAGTTAAAATAGTGTGTGTGTATGTGTGTGTGTGTACAGGGTGAGACACCTAACTTAACTACCTCGGAAAACTTGTAAATTACACGTTGCACGAGAAATTGTTATTGGCTGGCTTGTTCATGTTATTACATTCAACCAAGATATGAAATCTCCAACTTCTTTTTCACTCTTTGTTTCCTTAAATATCTCGTTATTTCTTAGGTCCAGGCAAATTAATGGCAATACGTTTAAACGCAACATTAAACATACTTTCTAACGATGGCAAAAAAATGCGACATTCCATTTAAAAAGAACGAAGTTGACCTTGAAATCTCTGAAGCGCTTATAAAAAAAAAAGATTTATACACCGTGTGATGACCTCGAGATCATGCAACTTTTGTATATAATAATTTCTTGTACAACGTGTAACTTACATGTAAGTTTTCTCGAGGTAGCTAAGTTAGGTGCCTCACCTTATATATATGTATATTCAAGTTACCAATATAGCTTAAGGGATATTGTAGAAACGATACGAAAGGGTTCGAGACTATTGAAATACTCGCCTATTTCTTATGCGTTTGATAAAATACACTAAAATAGTCGATGCTCATAACACTATCGAATATTAGACTCCTGGTGGTGATTTCTTTTTCTTTTCTTTTCAACGGAAACATACATGTAAAATATGAATAATGTAGCAGCGTGAAAGTACTTGAAAGGACTTCGATGATAACTAAGTGTGCAACCATACATAGATATGTGATTGCGATATATACATTTCGGGAAAGGCCGCGGGCTGCCCGATTCTGTGAGTGTTCTCTCGGGAAGGTGTGCGCTGCCACCGGCGTGTGAAGTGAGACGAGATGATCGCAAATTTCGGGGATGGGCCAAGCAGAATGCGGGGGTAAGTCTCAATTGAAAAAGTCCCGCCACGAAACGATCTAACGTGTGGGGGGGAGAGTATAAAGTCGATCATAAAAAATCCAATCTCATATTCCAAAAGATGTTTCAAAACTCGTAGTTACTACCGCGACATACGGCGTTGACTACTGATGTGTCTCGAATCTAGGAAAAGTGTGTGTGTGTGTGTGTGTTTCGCGTGTACGTTCATATACGCAAGGATTATTCGTTTACGCACGAACAAGGTGCTCTCTTCTGGAAGTATAACCGTCCGTCGACGCCCTGTATATCTCTCTCTTTCTCTTTTTCAGCAACAGCCGCTAAATCAACACTGCCACTTCTCACTCTATCCTCCGCGTTTATCTCGGCGTCTGATGCAGAAAAGATGGAGATTAAGCCATGCTCTTAGCTTAGGTTAAATCACGGATAAATCTGACTGACTGATCTATCTCGCTCTCTACTCTCCACCCGGAAGCGACTTGCGCGAAGGACCCAATCGGAGTCGATCGAACGTAATCGTATGATCACAAAAATAGGCTCCGGGAGAATCTGTTCTCCCGAGTTCTATACGACGACGATACCTCGGCGTACATCCCGCGTAGTTTGATTCCCGTTTTTTTTTTCTTTCTTTTTCTTTTTCTTTTTACCAACATACATACATAACGAAATTCACTGAAAGAGCGCGGATATATCCCAAATCTTAATCACGCGATCCTGCCCGACTGTAAGCAATCTTCGCCTGGCGATGTCCAAGTCCATCCCGACGACGCTGTGCTTGGCATCGTGGAAAGACGCCAGGGACAGTTGACTAGACAGATCGGAATTGTTGATTGAATTAGATCACGCATGCTTTCCACCATGCCCGAACGAGAAGAAAGCGAAACGAGCGCGACTTACTTTTCGGATTTCAACTGTATCTGACACTGGTCGCAGACTCTGACCTCGAATTCGAAGCCCATCGTCGGTATCGGTATTCGTTGCGAGGTGCAGCGGGCGCACAATGCGCGTCCGCAGTGGCGGCAGTGGTGCTGCCTCAGGCCCAACTGCCGTTGGTCCATCATCGCCTTTATGTTCCAGAAGAAGGGCCTCCCGCACGCCTGCGACATTCCCGGATTAATTTTCGAAGCAATTTCATTACGTGCGAAACGTGTCGCTCTCTCACACAGCGGTGTAATCTGTGTTTGCCAGTATCCAGATGAAATTTTTATAAAGTTTCTCATGAAAACAATATCATCTAACATTTATCTGGATAAACACCGCTACTTATCTTTCATCTAGATAAATAAAAAATCATTTTCCTCTAAGATGAATGTTTCGAATTTTCATCTCATCATCATGTAAATGAATCTGAAATCATCTAAGGCAAACACTGACGTTACAATCGTGCGAGAAAAAATTTTACACGTGGATACCTGACAGGTGTCAGACTCGACCCAAGCTGCTGTCTCCTTTCTGTTTGCCGCCATGTTCCAGCATACGATCACACCATCCTCACCTCCGGACAATAACACGCGCTCCGCACTCGCGTAACACAAAGCGGTCACCTTGTTGCTGAGAGAGAGAGAGAGAGAGAGAGAGAGAGAGAGAAAAACCAAATCAACTTCTAACCTATACATTTGTTTTCAGCTCAACAAAATCTTCAATTTGATACCTATTTCAACCATCTGTTTCACTGAACGGATTTAAGGACTGTACACAATTGGCCGCACTCTTTGGCTTCTCGGTCAATCAGACGGTTCCTCTTACACTACTTTCAGAGACACTTTTACCGGTGAAAATGAGTACAGAATATTGACCTTTGAGTGAACAAGACTTTTAACACTACGTTTACTGATGACTGATCGAAGAATAACAAATGATAATTTTAATAATTATTCAATTATATAACATCATAAAACTGCACTTATAACAGCTTGAAGGGCGAAAACTTTAGAAATGAAGTTTTTGCAGAGAAATATCTGTCAGACCACCGTGCTAAGCTGAGTTTTTTCCGCACTTACTGGTGCCCTTGGAGTTCGTAAGCGGTGCCTTGGCGACCTCCGATGTCCCAGACGATGATGCTGCGGTCGAAACTGCCGGAGAACAGCAGCTGCTTCTCGAAGTCCCACGCCAACGTGTGAATGCTCCCTCTGTGCGCCTTCAACGTGGTAATAAAGGTAACGCCATTATTGTCGAGCTTCAACATCGCTATCTGACCGGAGTAGTCGCCCACGAAAGCATGCTTGGACTGGGTATCGAATCTGTGACACGCGAGTCAGGCTTCTATAGACGTTTGTAATATCTCTCTCTCTCTCTCTCTCTCTCTTTCTCCGATTTCGTGTCAAAAGGATACTGCAGTGCGGTGTACCAAGCGTCCGTCTGATACGACCCCAGCTTATGTCCCGTCTCGGAACTGTGCAATTGGAATAACTTGTCGCGACCTATGCTCAACACCCATTCGCAGTCTGGCGCGAAAATAATCCCCGTCACTCTCGCCTGATGCGCCAGGTACTCGCGCATCGCCGTCATCCGATTGTAATCCTGCTCCAAAATGAATTCCTGCAACCGGTAAGTCAACGTTCTTCAATTACAACGATTCTAACAAGTATCCTGATAATCCTAATATATTCTATAAAGTAAAGAAATATAAATGTGCATTCTATAAGTGAAATAAATATTCTACAAAGTAATTTAACATACATTAATGCCTCCGTTATCCAAGCCCACAAACAGCTGCCTCGTTTCTATGCAATAATGCATCGAAGTAGCGCCTGCTGGCATGTACTGGCAAATGCTCGGCCAGTAATGGCCGGAGTCTCGCTTCAGCCATACTCGGACTGTCCTACAAAAAGTATGAAAACGACAAAACAGGTAATCGTGAGAGTCTTCAAGACCAATTTAAAGATTCCACGCAAAAGTCGCAACTTTTCCCAATGCTGCAAATTTCTTAGTCTACGTGTCACAATTTATCGCTACATCATATGCTTGATCTTCAATTCTCACATTCTACATGGTTCTGGAATTGAGAAATTACTGTGTTTCCAGAACAAGATATTTTCAGAGGTCCAATGCGTGCAATCGGAATCTACTATTTTGTATCCGACGGTAATTATCACGAAAACGTGCTTTACGGTGATATTTTCCAAGTGTTGCGCGACGACGATATCCCGAGGATTCAGAGAGCGGCGAGGTGTGTCCGCGTGGCCGAGAAGTCACGCACGGGGAATTAATCGGCGCGGCAGACGAGGGGGGGAAGGGGGGAGGTAGGAGCTCGCCGATCGCGACACGACGACGGATTTGAAACCGCCACGGCGGTCCGAAGAGAGGGACGCGTGAGATCGCGACGACGCGATCTTGCTAAAAGGAGCATGGATACCTGTCATCGCAAACACTGATTACACCCTCCTCCCGCGGGATAATGATAGCCGCGTTCACGTCGTCACTGCATCCCTCCAATTTCGAGAGAAGGACCGGCTTACGGCTGCTGCTGAATTTGTCGTTGTTCACTCCTGGGGCGGGTTTTATCTCCGCTGCCATTCTTTCTCAACCACACGCACGTAATCCCGCAAATGAGATTGTCATTTGACAGTTGTCGGTCTTCGGTGTCGTCGCGGCTCACGCGTTACTCAAGACTGGCACCATTCGATGACGGAGAAAAGAAACAACGGGGGGCGAGAGGGGGAGGATACGGATCCATGGTCCGGCGAAGCAGACGTTATGCCCGTGTCGCACTACGTATTAGGAGTGAGATTGATTTCACGAATCAGGGGAAAGTTCACTAAACGCAGGTTTGGTTAAGCTTACTCTGATTGGTCGCATTTCAATCGAATCTCGATCTTAATTCGTAATGTTACACGGGCATAATGGGGGAACGATGACGCCATATTAATACAGACTGGAGACCCTAAAATCAGAGCCTGGACACGAGGCGTCATCATCCGATTGGTCCGTCGTGTTTACGCTATTCCCGCTGACTTTCAAATACATACACTGTATTAATGTTAAATTAATTGTAACACAAATGGTTGTAATATCTAATGTAATGATTGTAAAATACTATTGTAATAGTTTCGCGCAATAACTAATACTGTTTACATTATTTTTTAGCATTTCGATCAAATATTGTTAATAATGACGTTGTATGCAATATTCACAACTACACATTTGAATAAACACTACGTATTATATCATCGACTCTGTTGATGAAGAATTCAAGAGAAAGGGATAACGGCTTGTAACAGCCTGATCGCGGCTATTGTTGCAACATGTAAATTTTTATTTGTGGGAAAATTATCAATGTTCATGCGTGCATGACGCACGATGATATCGTTAGATAAACCGTACGCATCAACCTTCCGCGAATGAACCGGATCCCAGTAATGTAATTAATAGAATTCTTTAATCATCGTCTTGATAAACTAAATTTTAGCTCTGAATAAATTTTAACCTTTCGATTAGACAGTGAAGTCGTAGGAAAGGCTGTTGCGGGCGCGCGGTCAGGAGGTGAGGAAGGAGGATCATCATCATCATCGTCATGGATATCACGGCGGATACGAAGGGATTTCCTCACGCAATTATGCCAGATAATGTGTATTTTAAATATTTATTCCTTTTTTTCATTTCAAAGGACAATTTGTTTTTTCTTCTTTTTATTATAAGATAACATTATCCTAAGCATCTTCGAGGGTTTGCACCCCGCTCTGTACCTAAATTACTTTTTATATAACATTTTTTCTCACCTTCTTCTGTTTTCACCGTTTTTTATCGTTTTTCCACTGCAGACAAGCCAGCTTCCACCTCCTTCCCTAAATAAATTCTTTCTCTCCCGCCCCCTCTTTTTCTTTCTCTCTTTCTCTTCTCCCCTCTCTCTCTCTCCTTTCTTTTCATCTCTCTTTTGTCGATATCACTTATCGCAGTCAATTGTATATCGTTACTATTACCCCAACTT
Source organism: Dinoponera quadriceps (assembly GCF_001313825.1). Lineage (NCBI taxonomy): Eukaryota > Metazoa > Arthropoda > Insecta > Hymenoptera > Formicidae > Dinoponera > Dinoponera quadriceps. Next base: position 204,312 of record NW_014559346.1, read on the forward strand.
CTACTTCGTTTCTCCATCTCTGCTTTCGTCTCGCCCCGTGTTGACTTTATACAAATTGATTTTTTGACAGTTTTATGGCATTTTACCGTCGGTGGTGGAAACTGAAGGTGTGTGTGTGTGTGTTTGTGTGTGTGTGTATGTGTCATGTGATAAGCATATCTGGCGCGTCGAACACGTCATCAGAATTCATTCCGCTTCTCATCCGATCCGTTTCTTTCTTTCTTTCTTCCTTCCTTTCCCTCCCTTTTCACGAATACTTTACTGCGATACAAAACGAGACGGTGCTACTAAATGAATGGGTGCGTATAGCTGTCGTTTCGGATCGCGACGGACAGAGGACAAGGTACCTGGGAGCTCTGCGTTCGAAATCAACTCAACGCAACGCGGCGTTTTGATGAACGAGTGAAACGGTGGCCCACGATGGGTGTGTATATTTAAACGTGCCCTACAATCGCCGGTAAGATTATGTTTGCAAGAAGCAAGAAATTAACCGATCATAGTCGATTCCGATCATAGTCGTTCTCCTTACATTCAGTTTTAAGAACAGGATAGAGATGCATTTATCAGAGGAGAAATTGTAAGTTTTATCAGACAAGTAGTAATTTAAAGTAACTATGCTATTTAAACGAATACAATTACTGTGACACGAAAATGCGATGTGTAATAAATTTCTTGTTGTTTTAGTTTCCGTTGTTTAAATTAAATACTTTTACCGTTCATTGTAGGCTACGTTTTAGGGCCTACAATAGGAATAGTAGGAGTATGTTTGTAAAAAGTAAGAGTACGAAATTAAGCAATCATATTCGAATGTAAGAGGAATAAACGACTATGATCACTAAATTTCTCACTTATAAGCCGAATCTACGATAGATGTAGTAAGCCTTAAGCATAAAAAAAATTGACCAATCACAATCGAATTATAGAAGAATAATCAATAGTGATTGGTCGATTTCTCAAGGCTTACGGCTTAAATTCTCACCGTAGATCCCGCTTTGTTTCTTACAACATACTCCCACCGCCCACGTTGCAGCACACGTTTACACGAAGTAAGAGTAAGAAATCGACCAATCACAGTCGATCGTTCTCCTCACATTCGAATACGATTGGCCAACTTCTTATTCTTACTTCTTGCGAACATACTCCCGTTGTAGACTAAACGCTTAATTAAAGCAGAGCTTGCCTCGCGAAGAATGATCGTGTGCTTTATCTCTTTCTGTCCTTCCCGCAGGACTCGCGTGTGTGTGTATGTATTTGTGTGTGTGTGTGTGGGTGTCGGAAGAAGTCGCCGGTGAGAAACCGCCTACGACGAGCAGCAGCTACTTTATACACGCACACACCCGGATGATGATGGTTTCTCGCGACGATACAGCGAATCGACGACCGCCGAGAGCGGACACGAGAGAGAGAAACAACACGCCCCGTTGAGACGTTGTCCACTTCGGCAGGCGAATTCGTTGCGCGACTGTGCCCTCTTCATGCTCGCATACTCCGAACGACGCGACTTCCGCGAACGTACCGGCGACACACCATGCACACACCGGTGTGTCTCCGGCCGGGCCACCCGAGGCCCAGGGAGCGCGCGATCTCGGGACGGGGGGATGACGCCGGAGAGAAGCAACTACTACGACACGGGTTGTTGTGTTACGGAAACTTCCGTTACCATTATTAAACTTGGAAGACACGACGAAGGAGTTGAGAATCGTGCCGATCACGACCAATCTGCGCGCGGGAGGAGTCATATGTATATGTATGTATGTGTGTGTGTTTGTGTGGACATTGTGTTACATCATGGCTGATTGTCAATCGATTAATCGTTTCTTTTTTTTCTCCTCCCCCCCCATTTCGTATTCGCGAAGATCCAGATATATCGCTCACATCGTCGGTATACCGCGTACTTAAAACAATCGACGTGACGTACGCATGACGGGAGCGCACGAATGTACATATATATTACCCTTCTCTCTTTCGATGCGCGCCAGTCGCTCTTTCTCTCTCTCTCTCTCTCCCTCTCTCTCACACGCACGCACACACACACACACACACTTTTTATTGCGACTCCAAGACCGGAAATATCGCCGACTTCTTCCGCCTGCTGCGAGAAGATGAAATCCCTCTCCCGATGGAAGTATGCGATGTGTTTTTACCATTACCATTCCTTTATCTCTAATTTAGACTTAAATTATACAAATTATTTCTTACACCCTCCACACTTGGCTGGCCAGGTCGTTTATACGTCTACACGCGGCGGAGAAGTCAGCGATATCATGCGACGCGCGCGTCAACGGAGTGTATTAATAGCGGCACACCCGGACACCCGGATTCCCCCTTATAGTTTTCGACTGCGTCCATCACTGGCTACTTCGTCGATGCTAGCTCTCTCTCTCTCTCTCTCTCTCTCTCTCTGTTCTTATATCTTATATCTATTGTTTTTCTTTTTCAGTTTAACATATACCGCAACAAGAATCCACGACGCGTCGCGGGACGCCTCGACAGGAACGGAAACGCGTGCGTGTGACGGACGCAGCCGAGGAGAATACACGCGGTGCGCGCGACACGTCGATACGTCATTTACTTAACGCGCACCATATCGCACACACGTAGCAATTTTAATTCGCGTCTGTATTCGTATCCGAACGACAAACCTCGATACGCTGACACGTCTGTAACAAAAAAAAAACATCTCTCTCTTTTTTTTTCTTTCGCTCGCTCGCTCGTTCGTTCACACTTCGTCTCTTTCTCTTCTTATTGTTGGTTTTTCTCCTCAAAGATAATCATAGCAAAGTTTTTTTTTCTTTTTTATACATTGACCACCGACGATAAATATCACATAACGAGGAAAGTTGTAACTCGTTACTCTCTCGTTACTCTCGCGCAGTTTATTTATTTTGTTAAAAGCCCCGCACGCGTTGGCGTATCCACGCGTCGGAAAATCTAGCTACATCACAGGCGCTGTGTCTAGCTAATCGCTTTTCTATCCTTATTTTATTAACTATGTCCGGTGCTCTCTCTCTCTCTCTCTCTCTCTCTCTCTCTCTCTCTCTCTCTCTCAAATGAACATTTGTCGCGTGTCGTTCGTCAATGATCCGCGGTTAAACTGAGGGGACGTCCACGGGGGGAGGGGTATTCAGTGACAAAAATATTAAAAGGTATCAACAACGCAATCGCCGCATACGTACGTACCGTACTTGCTCGCGCAGCGCAACGTGTGCGGGGCTCGGTTGTATGTGTATGTGTGTGTTTTTTTTTTCAGGGGACCGCGAGTAAAGGTTCGGAGATATACCTGTTTCAACACATCGCATCAGCGTGCGTGCGCGCGCGCCAGCGAAAATCGTCAAATATACATCGCGAACAATTATTACATAATCGATACAGCACGACACGTCGATTCGATCGACGGTCGCGCGTCCGGGTACAATTAACGGTTTCGCACGGTTCCCTCAGCGGGGAGAATAACACAGGAAAAGAAAGCAACGATAAAAGCATTATCATCCTCCTTCCACACCGACGAATGAATATCCCTTCAACAATGCAAAGATACTCTCCCCCTCTACACCCCTCGTTCTCCCTTTTCTCCGTTTTGCTTGCAACGAACGTTCGTTCGTTTTTTTTTTCTTATTTTTTTTCCAAGTTTGTTTCTTCAAGTTTTAAGAAATAATGTAGTCTCGCGAAAACGATCATCCTGAACCCTGTGTTGACGCGAAAATATACCCGAATATAATATGAATGTTGGAGTAGGTATATGACAGAACGATTCCTCGCGATAGCCCCTGAGACGCGACAACTGTATATATCGTAACGTTAACAATTAGCTGACGCCGGTCAATCATGAATTTCATTGCGTAGGGTATTGGTGTGGCATTGTGTAGGTTACCATAGTCGGTTGCTGGCCCGGCGGCAACGGTGCGCTCGCTGTCGGCGGTGCAGCAGTCGCCTGGGCCGGTTGCCAAGTACCCGCACCGGGTGTAGGCATCCTCATGCTGTTCATGTACTGGGTTTGCTGGCCATAATATTGACCGTAATATTGAGTAGGTTGCAAGAACTGACCCTGCATCTGGGGATAGCTCTGCGGATACCAGTAGCCCATCTGCTGGCCGTATCCGTACGGATATTGTCCGGCTCCCGCTGTCACCTGTTGCCGACAATGTTCAGAATTATTCTTGGCTTTGCACAATGGACGTATAAATAAATGTGTGTCATTGTAAATTCAAACAATGTAAGAGAAGAAATCTAAAGAATAGATAAACGTAAAACACAATAAGGTCGGTTTGAGTATAGAAACTATTGCTGAATGGTTATCTGACAGACAAATTATATATAGAGACAAATTACTAGATAATCTATAAGATTGGTTGTAATTTAACGTCAATAGTGGCAATTTAAATAAAAGGAAAAAAAAAGTACATAAGTTCAATCGTCAAAATATAAAATCAATATAAAATTCATCAAATCGTTATAAACTATACATAAATTCTGGGTAATCATTAAATTCTCAGAGACTTCTATCGGACAGTTTAAGAAACAGACATTGAACCGGTTCTCCCAAGATACAGGAAGGCGAGTCCGATATAAAAGATAAATAATCCACGGAGATCTCTAAGTGAAACACACGGTATCAATCAATATTCTTATGAATAAGCTCTGAACAAACATACAGCAGATTATACATAAGTAACACCTATGTCCATAGATATGACATGTAGGTTAAAATTAGGTTAAAGCATGGTCTACAATGAGCGGTACGAGGATGTTCACAGGAAGCAAGAACGAGAAATCGACCAATCATGTTCGAATATAAGGGGAACAATCGACTACGATTGGTTAATTTCTTACTCTCGCTATCCATTGTTGACCACGTTTGAAGAAGGATCGTTAAGCGTGTAGGAAGGAAATATAACCTGTTGAGCCTGGTGATTCGCATTAGGGCCGACGCTATTCGGATCGCCATTCTCCTTCCCCCAAAAACACTTGACGATGCTACCGTTGATCTCCGTGTTGTGTGTAGATTCGATGGCGTGTGTCGCGGCTTCCTTAGTCGTAAACTTAATAAAGGCATATCCCTTCTCCTTGAATACTCTTATGTCCTGGATGGTGCCGAAGGGAGAGAACGTTTTCTTTATCAGCTCGTCGGTGATGCCGTTTGTGAAGCCTCCGCAATATACGGTGCAATTGGTCGGACTACTTTGGTTATACACCTGTGGGGAACAATTTGCATTCAGGATATCGTCACACATCAACTGTCATATCGAACATCTATGATCCTCATACTTACTAATCACCAGTGGCTACCTATTCTAAGCCTATAATCATGTATATTGATCTCTGTATCCTTACACATAACATCAGGATTGCAGTTGTGATTGGCGTATTTGAAATACAAGGATATACAAATACAGGACTGAACGTGTTTAATGCGTGTGTCAACAACCGGCAGAGTACGGTACATTTTTGTAAGAAGCAAGAGATCAACCGATCATAGTCGATCGTTTCCCACACATTCGAGTATGACCGGTCGATATTCTCGTTCTTACGAATATATTCCTACCGTTGCCCGTCGCAGACTACGCTCTCACATACCGACTGCTCCGAAACGAATGTAAGTTGCACCTAACTTACACAAGCGAAATGACGGAAGTTACAGGCACAATCGTGCGAGTGGTCTATCACAGATAACCGCACCGTTACGCGAGTAGCGTCATCGTAAGTAGTCGGGACTTGAACAAGACGTAAATTTCAAGCAAACAGCTAACTAACTAAATAACCGACTGACTGATCGACTGACTTGGCTGGGCCGGCGTACCTCTTCGTAGTTGGGTTTACTATTGTTCGAGTGTCTCGGCCTCTCGGACCGCGGCGGCGGTGGTTTCCTGGTGGACCAGTTCGTGCGGATGCTGCGTGAGCCGAGCCACTGGCCGTTCATCGCGGCGATCGCCGCCTCGGCCTCGGACTTCTTCACGAACGAGACGAACGCGTAGCCCTTGCTCTTCAGAGTCTGGGGGTCGCGGACGATCCGGCAGTTGCTGATCTCGCCGAATGGCGCGAACGCCTCCTTCAGCGTCTGCGTCTCGATCTCGGGCGAGAGATCGCCCACGAATATGTGATGGTGATTGCTCGTGTCGAGCTTCGGCTGATTGCCCGGACTGGTCGCCCAGTTAACCTTCATCTCCTTGTCCAGGAACGAGCGCTTGTTCATGGCGGCCAGAGCCGTGGCCGCGCACTGGTGGTTCGTGAACTCGACGAACGCATACGGATCGTTGCCGGGCTCGCGGATGATCTTGCAACCCTTCACCGCGCCGATCTGCGAGAAGAGCGCGCACAGAAGGTCCTCGGACACCGTCGTGTCCAGGTTGCCCACGTACAGAGTACGCGGATTGCTTTCCTCGCTCATGTTCGCGCGCGCGCTGCCACGGTACCACACTGCCGCAGCGGGACACACACGCACTCGCACACTCACTCTCACTCTCACTCACTCTCTCGGCTTACCGTTGGCACTCGCTAGCTCTCTCTCTCTCTCTCTACCTAGCAGCTCGTTGATAATGTTTTCTACGCTCTCACTCGCTCGTTCGTACTACGCTCTGTGGCACACGCTCTCTCTTCCTCCCCTCCTCCTCCTTCCTATTTCTCACTCGTTCTCCTGCTCGCTCGTTCGTTCGCTCGCTCTCTCTCTCTCTCTCTCTTTCTTTCTTACTCACTCTTTCTTTCTTTCTTTCTCTCTCTCTCTCTCTCTCTCCGCACGGTTCACTCGACCGCTTTCGCTCGCCAGATAGGCAAGCCAGAGCCGACTCGCTGCCGCACGCACGCTGCTCGAGGCTACCCTGCCTAGCTTCCGCGTGTAACTACACACAGCAGCCGTGGGAAGACAACCAAGTACGACGAAACACCGCGCGCCGCGACGCGATGATGATCAGTTCACCGCCGCACTCGCGCTGCCGCTCGTGCATCCAAGCGTTCCGCCAGCAGCAGCATGGGACGCCGCGCATCAGGTCTACTAACTATCCGTCCTCTCGGTCTCGCCGCGCACACCGACAGCACACACCAACCGGGGCAATAAGAACGCGAAGCTACACCCAGCCTCTACGTCATACTAACATAAAATGGCCGCGCCGCGTCGCGCTACGCACGGGCCCCGCTTTCCCTTCGACGACGGATCTGGTGAGAGACGTGAGAACGCGTCTCGGCGAGGTGTCGTCGTCGTCGTCCACGTCGCCGCTCGAGATTTTCTCCCCCACGCGAGAACCGTTCTCGCGCTGCTGCTGACGGTGGCCGCGCACGATCGAACGCAACCCCCCTGGGCGAACGCGATTTATTATCGACGCTACGGGACTACGGAAAAGACACGTGTTTTTGTATCATCCGTCGAGCCTTCGTCTAACAGGTAGCGCGAAAACCGTCGTCCTCGCACCGAGAACACCGTGTCCAGCGAACATGCGAATTCGCCTGGCCGCGCGTGTCTCCCTCGCTCGCTCGCTACGCGGCGCCGCCGTCTCCGTTCTACCGTCGCGGTGGAAACGGTGGCCTTACGCTTGTTCTTCTGCCGGTGTTTCTCCGAATGCCTGTTTGTTGATAGTCCCCCCCCTCCCCCTTCCCCCAGGGATGAAATATATGATATGCATAACCGTTTGTTGCCGTCAAATTAGAGCTGAGCGATTCAGTATCGATACATAGGGAAATAGGGTTTTCCCCATGTATCGATACTATATCGCCCAACTCTAATCCAAACAGATATAGGGCTTTCCAATTGGTTTCACGGCATGGCGTGCTCGAGTTATCGATACATTTTCCGCACGGTTAGAAATTCACGATACCTTTCTTGCATGTGCCATTTATCGTCAAGTTTTGAGATATGTATGGGAATTTCCTATTCCTAGGGACATTTGACAAAATATACTTGTCTCATTCTAACTTATTGCACTTATTGCGCAGTTTAGCTAAAAAGGACAGACCGAATACTGATGTTACGCCAAAACGGTTCGTGGAACTTGCTATCGCGCTATTAGCGTCCCACGAACAGTTTAGTAGTGTTTGTATTTATAGCGCTATTAGTGTTTGTATTTATGTTTGTGTTGTAGCGCTAGTAGTGTTTATATTTATGTCTCCCCGAACGCACCCTAGAGGAAAATATTTATGACAATTTAGGCGTTGATGATGAATAATCTTCTCTTCCAGCCAGAATTCGTGAAAAGTGTGAATTTTTTAATTAGAAAACATTTCACTTTTCACGTTTCCGCCCTCTAAGGAAAAAATTATGTTAATCGACGTTCAGAGTCCGCTCGAAGTTTGAATGAAATATTTGCTTTTGCGATCTCGAGCGGTGGTATTCTTCACTGTCGCCTCGAGCGAAAAAATATTGTTACTTTTTTAATTATTTTGAGCAAAATTCTAGCTCGAGAAATTTATAACGTAAAGACCTGATTCTTCCCATTGTCGTTTAGGACGTGATTAACGGCGTGCCGAGAGATTACATGTAATATGGTTTTATTTTGCATCCAATACACTCTTATAGCGACCGTTCACATCAACTGGAAAGACATCCTTGAAGAAGAATCATTTACAAACATTTCAACATTCGCACGAAAAAGATAACACCCGCTTATCTCTAATCAGTTGGAGTTTACAACCGTTTCTTGACATTCGTGCGACGATACTCGTCCGTCGAACAAAGTAAATAAATACGAAATAAATAAGAAAGAAACATAACTGGAACGCTACTTTTCTTCCCCCTCTCACGATGGAATCGGATATGTTCGTTCAACGAAAAACAAATTTTCATCGAATTGACGAAATTAAAATTAAATTAAACGTAGAGCTCGTAGAAAGATTTCGACTTCCTTTTTGCGAGAAAGAAAGCGTAACGGAATAATATTACTATACACACACATGCATACACATACACAACATATACATCTTTTCGCATTCCGTAGGACATACTCTTCGATTCAATCACCAGTCACGCTGACTGAAAATATGGACAGTGCTTTACAATTCTATACATCCGCTATGCGCTACATTATAAGGGCCTAAATCCGATCATTTCGGCGTGAATATACCGTGAAATAGATATCGCAATTATTCCGTTGGTTGTGTGTGGACTAAGTGCGTTATAAAGAATACGCCACCGTTCGTTCACGTGAGTCCGTGAAACCGCGGGTAATCCGAAGAGCAAATAGCGAAGAGTACTGACAGAGGTCCGTATTGATATTCCCGTTATTCACGAAACTTGCCGCATCCCGGAAAAAAAATGATTATATATGAATATTTTGTCTCTATACGGCCATATGTAATCAAATATATTCCCTATAAGCGCGTAATATTCCTAGAATATTAAATAAATATTATTTAATATTAAAATAATATTCTTATAATATTCTAAGAATATTATATATTTTTTCAATATTATAGGAATATTCTATTGATGTTATACATGTCCACTTCACATAATATTCTTGGCATATTATAAAAACATCCTTAGAATATTAAAAAATATATATATAATAATATAGAAAAATATATATAAATAAAATATATATACACAAATATATAAAATATATACAATAGAAAAAAATATATATATATGTATATATATATAACATATATATTTATATAATTATATATATATAATTTTTCCCCGGGATGTGTAAGATACTTGAGTCTGAATTTAGAGTTCGCGTTTCTCAGGTGATTGTTGAACGCCTGAACGTTTCGACCTTCGTGTGAGCTATCTTCTTTCTTCTCTCAATCGCCAGTATTCAGGGACTCACGAACGGTGTGTGTACATGTGTACTGGGAAAAATTTGCTCAAGATTCGTATATTCGACGTGAATCTAGTGTATATTTCACAATTGTGGCCTACCAGAAAAGTACTTCTATAATACTGCTGGATTATACGGGTCACACGTGATATGTGTGACTCACACCTCTTCTTGCCGGGTGCGCTAAAATTAACGTAAATTCGCGGACGAATCCGCGCAACGCAATTAATAATTAACCGGCTAATTTTGTAGTACAAACTACACGTCTTACGATTGATCGGATAATTTCGCCTCCGACGTCACAAAGAAATACAATCGTGATATCGAGCGATATCCTTCGAACCTTTAAGAGTTGTCAAGTCATGAACACAACAACAATGACAAATACAATTGAGGGACTACGGGTGACACAATGTGTAAGATTTAATATTTAAGCGGGAAAACGCAATCTCGCAAACATACGTGTGCGAAAAATTACTTCGACCAGCAACTCTCGCATTGCATTCGCCGTTAGATTGTGGAGTAACATTACTTGTCGTTACATTACACTCGATCTTACTCAATTTATATCATTATGTATACATTATAAAAGTAGCAAAATAACTTAATCAAGGCTCAGCATGTTTCACAATGGAAGGCTGGGGTCTCCAAATGATCCTCGTGTATCCTCATATGCGAAACGATTTGTGCAGAAAATTCATCATAATAAACAATAAATGGTGCTTTGGCTCTTTATGGCCCTTTACGGTTGAAAATCACCATAACAACTTTTCCAGTTGTTACGATTAACATAACTCCCCCCCTCTTCTATATATACGAGGGTAGATTGAAAAGATTGAAACTTTTCAATACCACCACTCTCGTACGCAACACTGCGCGATATACGATTACTTAACACAGGCGGTGCGAAAATGATTTCGTTCAACGAAACTTACATTAAGAAGAATCTGAAGTTTTCTTCGGTCAACAGTCAAACGCAACGCCGAAATTCAGTTTGTTAATCCGAAGCCAAGTTAATACGGAAGCAAATCGATCCTACGTCACAGCGTGATGGTATCGTCACACTCAGGAGAGAAATCTACCGAAACCACATTCAACAAAGTTGTGATTAAATTCTAGAAAGACCCGGAGTTATGATTTGTGATACATAACATCAGTATATATATCGTATCTCTCTCCCTTCTTGTGCACTTTTACGTAAAGTTCTCAGTGCCGTGAATAGAAAAACTGAATATGCAAGACATTGAGTTCGTCGTCGTGATAACATCACAGCTCTTAAAATGCTGTTTAGCATTGCATAATTTTTTTCACCTGTAGTGACGACAAATATCGAATATCCATGTCGTGTTGCGAAAAGCAAGTACATCGGAATTATTCTTCCTCACGTTTACCTCCACGTTGCAATGTAATTCTTATATCTAACGCGTGAGATGTCTACTTTAATGGAAATGCGTCGTGTGTATATTGTATATACAGGGTGTCCCAGAACTACCGTATTCCAAACGTATCAGATTCTTCGGGACATTCTGAGATGAAAAGTTCAAGTGGGAGAAAATGATGAGACTGCAATAACTTTTTCAATTATAAACGACTGAATGTGGCAACACGGACGGTTGATAAAGGTGTTACCGTTCGAAAATTTGTGTGATAATTATAGTACATGTTTACAAATTTGTAATATAATTATCAGAAAGAAAATGGCTTTGTTTACACGTGGCGCATTTCTATGCACATCGGTACTATAAAAAATTTTTTTAATGCTAATATTGAATGCGGACTGAATTGAATCAGGCGTTACATGACAATATTAGAAGCAAAAGATAAAATAGATTAGATGCCAAGTGAATATTGTGTAATTTAATAATTTACAGCGAACATGGTCCACAAAATTTATATATTCTGTTAAGGGAAAAGTAAGCCGATTTCTAAATCGAAAAGTCCAAAAAATCTAAGTTACTTTGAAATTGTTACAGCCTCACCATTTTCATATTTAAACTTTCGTCTTGGAATGTCTCAAAAAATATGTCATATTAAGGATATACGTCGATTCTGGGACATTTAGTATAGAATATATATAT
>NW_014559346.1:216207-225703 GCF_001313825.1 Dinoponera quadriceps
ATATATATATATATATATATATATATATAGAATATATATATATATATTCATGTACAGAAACTTATTATCCAATAACTACAGTTTCGCGCTTGTAAACAGCGTTTTCTCCACTTCCGTTGCATGAAGCGTTCAAATGCGTAAAATTCAGCGAGGACGTGAAACGCCCGAAAAATAATCATCTTCAACATGATTCTCGCAATAGACCTTATACACTACGAGACCGCAACGATGTTATCCTATCTGCACGGATACTTTGGAACGAACAGATTTGTCACGTTATAATTGTAGAATATCGATTTAAACGACTTATAGTCCCATGTTAAAACATTAATTCGATAAGTATATTGTACAAGCATAATTATCCTATTTCTTTTGAGCATCGGAAGCAATAGATAAATATCATAAAAACATGTCTCTCCTCTCCCCCCCCCCCTCTCTCTCCAAGCTTACAAATAACGCTTACAGATAGATACTTAGGATTTCATAGATAGAGATCGTACAGATACTCTCTCAATTCGTTGTCTTATAGAATTTTGTATCAAAACAGAATTTCAGATCTCTGGTCTTCCTCTTTTTCCTCTTTTTCGCGCGCATCATGTTTGCCGCGTTATGATTCCCAGACGCATCAGTGTGTCAACAAACGAATCTCTGAATCGGTATCAAACGTAACAAGATTTAACACTTCGCAACACCTCGGGGGAAGTACATATACAATATCGATGCGCGCGTGAGACAATATCGACTGTTCTTGTGCGATTTTGCATCCCCTAACTCAAGTTCTAACACATCCTGCGACGTTCATCCTTTCTCTCTAAGTATGCCGAATAAATAACTACAGTGTCATTTCGTTACACACATACGTCATCTCAATAGATATTATTTGTTTTATTATCTGTTTGGACGTGCGCTGTTTCATTTGCGAATGCAGTCTTTCTACTGTTGCGATAACGTGTCATCATAGTGATCGGTGTCTCACGGTGTGTGTGTGGTGTGTGTGTGTGCGTGTGTGATTAACTCGCTCGTGTCAACTTGATAAATAACAACGGTCGAATTGTACGAATTGTATGTGCATTCCGCCATAGCGGATTGATGCGTTCGCTCGATTAATTAATTAGTCATTCGAATCTCAGCAGCGGTATGTGATCGTAGTAACTTCAAATACTTAACATCAACCGTTAACACATATAACATAGTCCGACACTAAGTGCAACTTATAACATAACGCGAGTCTCGTGCGCGCTACCGGGAATCGCAGTATACGAAGGAACTGAATTGCAAAAGAATAGTAAATAGATTTAAGCAATACGATATGAGGCATAAATATTTTATAACGGTTAAAGCTACGTGTTGTCGAACTGCGAATATATATTCGATCACTGGATGGAATATTATATATCTATATATCTGCTAAAATCAATGAATTGAGTGTAATCTCTCAAAATATATCTCGACATGAAATATTATCCGTCGGGTTCCAAGTTTCGCTTCTGTGTTCACCGAGACAGAGATCGATGCGAAGCTCGAAATGAGAAATTCAGACGAGAGCTTCAAGCTTCGGTGCTTCAAGAATGCGCGAATATGCTAGTGTGTACATCGAATTCTCACCATTAGAGAAATCAAAGAACATGGCTGCTCCTTTTGTCCTCCTCTTCGCCGTTTTCTCATTTTAAGTGCAAGTATTGTTCACAAGAATAAAAATGCGACGGTTAAACCGTCGCGTTAACAAGCGTCGGTGGATCACACTTGAGCGAAGCGCACCTGACCCGCGGCTTCTCACCCGAGCGATTTATTTGAAATCAAAGACTGACGTCCCCGTACTCGAAGCTCCATTTCTCGTAGGCAGCTAGGCTAGCCGGCGAGACGGATCTGCGGATTCTCTTTAGGGAATCACGGAAGTCCTGCATGGTGATATTACGAACGGAATTCAAGTCCAATTCTTTCACCTGATCTGGATTTAGTTCTGAGGAAATAACACGATGATATATCTTTAAATATATATATATATATATATATATAAATAAGATTTTTCATTAAAAAGTTTCATTTTACATTTTGCACCGGATTTTGCATCGGAATAAAAATACCACTTAAAAAAAAAACCTAACAATTTAAAATGAAACCTCTTAATGGGAAACCCTGCGCACGCACATACACACACATGTCCCAAGTTTTCACAATACTGGGCAAACCCAAAAATATATACGAAAAAAGATCAGAATAATTCATGTTACCTCTGATAGGTCCAAGCGCTGCATCCTTAGCCAATGCGGTCAAATCACTTCCGGAATATCCCTCTGTCACGACCGCCATCTCGTTTAATTCTTCGGCCATCAACGGATCGTTGTGCTTGGCCAAGAGCCTTTGGAGCAACACGATCCTCGTCTGCAGGTCCGGCAGAGTGACGTACACGCGCTTCGTGAATCGTCTCAACGCAGCCTCGTCCAGCTCCTGCGGCCTGTTTGTAGCAGCCATGACGAGCACCCTTTCCTCAGGATTGCACGGCAAGCCGTCGAACTCGACCAAGAACTCGGTTTTTAATCGTCTGAAATAAATGTTGATTAATACGTCTCCTCAACCCCTCGATGCCGCACTAATTTTTTGCCATTTAGTTTGGTACACCAGGTTTCTGAGACGCGATAGCTTTTTTGATACGCCTTCGTTCAACTCTAGTTCAGCATTAACGAGTCAAATTAACCGAAACAAAGTTCTTTTTCAGATTTTCAGAAAAAAAAAACCATAAAGATGTATTTTTGGCGGTACTTCCGCACATCATTCGAATGTCTATAAATACACCATGTTCTTATTCAATTTTCAAAATGTTTCTCAACCACCACGAACATTTAAACAGCTTTCACACCCAGATGAAAATCTACGAAAACACTGGTCCTTCCACATCCTACACTTTTTTGGGCGAAAATCGGTCCTCTTCTTGACACCCTTTAACACTACACTTATATTTCTTAAAATATACCTTGAAGCCTCGTGCTCGTTATCCTTCCGCTCGCTCAGCAGCGAATCGACCTCGTCGATGAAGATAACGGACGGCTGCAGCTCCCGCGCGATCGCGAACAGTGCCCTCACCAATTTCTCACCCTCCCCGACGTACTTGGACGTGAGACTGGCGGCGGAGATCGAGAAGAACGTCGCGTTACATTGCGTCGCAACGGCGCGCGCCAACAACGTCTTCCCGTTTCCCGGCGGCCCGAACAGCAACAATCCCCTCGCCGGTGCTCGCAGACCGGTGAACAATTCCGGCCGCAGCGACGGCAGGATCACCATCTCCTGCAAGGCTTGCTTCGCAGTCTGCAAGTCATTAAACTATGTATTGAAATAATTGATAAAGATTAGAGATAACTACAAAAATCCGAGAACGCCGGATACGGCCCTGCCTTTGGAGCTAAGCGACCTCCCTGTGAATGGATTTCGAAGAGCTTTCAGAGAGAGGTCCTACTGTGATGATTTACGTGGATGCTGAAGTCGATGAAGGACTTGATGAACATCGATAATGTTACATAGACACTGACACGATCACGTTACTATTTTCGCATTTCTTGTATACGCAGATTATATTTATGTAAAAAAGCAAGTCGAAAAACTGTGTCTACAAACTTTTCGTATCTTCTTAGGTTTCTAAATTTAATTCGAAAGGTGTAAAAATATTCTCTGAAGTTTTCCCAAAGAGGCGAATATTGAAATCGTGCATACCTCTTGGCCAGCGATATCTTCCCACTGCACCGGCGCTCCACCTTCCAGAATCTCGTCGAGGATCACCTGAGCAAGCTTCGGGTCTACTCCCTTGAGGATGGGCACCTTTCGGGTCGGGGTGCTCCTGTTACTGCTCGAAGCAGTGGGTGTCCCCGGGCGTCTTATGGGCGAGCCGTTCCCCGGCACAGACAGCTGCCTCTTCACGGAGGGCGGCGTGGAGGACGGTTTGATCGGCACGGTCCTGTGGCAGGGCTGGATAGGCGCTGACCTGCCCATATTTCTAGGCAGTGTCTGGCTCTTGCTCAACGGTGCCCCGGTCGTCCGTTTACCCGGCACTGACAGCTTTCTGCCGGACACTGGAATATAACAGTTCGCAACGTTTCAATAAAGCTTCGAGCTGTAGTAACGCGCAATTCGATGCCGGCTGTTGTACAAGTCACTACTGGTTAGATACTGTTAGATGCAAGTCTCAGAGCTGCCATCCGGTCTCACCGGTGCGAAAAAAGTGAAACAATGATTGCTTCTCTTGGCAGAATAGATGACAAAGAGTGATCTCTTACAGTGTTTTCCAAGTTATGAGTTATCTAATCCCCGTTCAGTTACATGAACTAACGTTCTTTCTTCATGTGGATGTTAATTTTTCTATGATCACTCGTAAGTTATTTCTAGCGTCACATTTCAAGACTTCGAATCCAAATTCGAGTTAAAAAAAAAAAGGTAAAAAAAACAGACCGATTTAATAACAAAATTATCCGAAATTATCCGAAAATTATTCAAATAAATAAATAAATAAATAAAACACACACACACACTTTCACAATTTACGGCAGCAAACGAACGATAAATAAATAAATAAATAAATAAATAAATAAATAAATATATATATATATATATATATATATATATGTATAAAGAACGCTTGTATTTTACAAAAGAGGGAGTTAAAAAATGGCCAATGACTACTCAAAATCAGCCTTGAAAAACAACTGATTTTGAATAGCTCTTTAATTATCCGAGTATTTACATTGTTTATTTTATTTTGAACAATGGCGAGTTTTTCAGTGACTTGTTAAGGAAAAGTGACAAAATTTAAGTGACAGAATGGCAGCAATGAAATCTTTTGTATCATTCTAATATGGACAAGAGGGTCTATCGCAAAGAAGACAAAAGTAAAAAAAAAGAGATGTTCACACAGCCAAAATATTTTAAATACTATTGTCTGTGTATCATACAATGTCACTATTAAAGAGGGAATGCTGTCCAGACGACGAATTTTGAGAAGAATTTGAACATTTCTGTTGAAACTAATTGATTTGTAAATATAAGTTTTGACGATGACAAAAATCGGACTTTTGGTTTTCACGTGTCACTATTTTGTTAAATTTTAATCCTTTTTGCTTATTTTGATTTGGCCGGTAGTTGTATTCATACAGATCGAAATTTTTCTCGTTATATTTCAGAAATAGAACTAAAAAGCTGCAATCATGTTTACCGTTACGGAACAAAGAATGTACGAAATGGCTTGTAACATATAAATCATGAAACATAAAGATCTACATAAAAATTCGCAAAATGTTATTTAAATATAATTAAACATATATACTTCAAACCTCACATTCGTAAAAGTCCAATAGCTTAAACAAAAAATATCAAAGTCCGCCTAGAAACTCGTCGTCTAGACAAGAATCCCCCTTAAATAGTAAGAACTTATTGTAAATGTGGTTCTTCCTATCATGGCAGAAAAAAAAGAGGTCTCTCTAGAATATTCTCTATTCTATTCACGTAAAAGAAAAAGGGAACTAATTTTTCTTCGCATACGAATTTATGCATTAAGACAAAATTATTTCCTACTGTTTACACTATAATAAAATTGTGTAATAATATTGAATACGGTTGCGAGTGTGTTTGCATGTACACGTTCATTCAATTTTACTAGTTATTCTACAAAAATGGCATGACGTTTCGAGATATTCTATTTGGTAAAGCGTTTACAACATAAAGTTCAATCATGTATAAATAGAACGGCAGTTTCTACGATTAGTTTCTAAGGGTCTACACGGCAACACGAAAGAAATACGGCCAGAATGAAATGTAATACGCATTGCTGGCGAGTCTACATTAAGCTGGATCCACAATAGGTGTAGTGAACTTTCAGCCTTTTGCTCTGAGCAATAAAATGTAACGTAATATCTGACTGAAAATTCGTTTCCTGCGCTGCCAACAGTTACGTTACAATTTAGTGCTTAAAGCAAAAAAGAAAACAAAAGAAAGCCAAAAGCTCTCACTATATCTATCGCAGAACTCACGTCTCTTATCTTCTACATGAAAAAGAACGGAGTGATGTGCATAGGGCTAAGACAAAACAAAGTATCTCCTCCGAATAAACAGGTAACGACTAGGTAGGAGCATTGCATTGTTTTTTTACTTGCGTTCGACTCTTTTGCATTTAAGCCCAGAATCTCAGACGAACAATACCTTCGGTGGTGTGAGCGCAACAGTTTTTTGGAGAACGTGGCCTTAACTTGGGAATTTGCGTACATATAGTCTGCCCGGTGTTAACTGTATGTGTATTGTTCGTGTTTTTGTTATTGTGACTAATGTTGGGCGTATTGGTGCGTGTTGAGGTTTGAAAAGTGTGTATATTGCGGCGGGCCCTCAGATGTTTTCCTGGATGTTCACCGTCCGTTTTATTTCCAGGCGCGCAATATTCATTGTTGATACCCAGCTTTCTCAGCTCACACACACTCACTACAAAAAGGAAAAAAACATTCTCTGCCATGCTGCGATAGGCTAAGTCAGCTAAAAGAGAAAATCAGGCTAATATATATATATCTCTCTCTCTCTCTCGTTTCGTATTAACGTACAAGAGAATTTACGTACTAATATCGCTAAGAGAATCTTATCAAAAATCGCAAATGCGCGCCTATATTGGAATATGCTGCGTATGAGATTGGGCTGCTAACTCGTATTTTATATATATATGTATGTATATATATATATATATATAATAACTTGTGTTGTTCCGTACATCTCTGAATTCCCGTGAAACAGAGGAAAGAATAACTGAATGCAGAACTGAAATTGACTTGTGCTCAAGGTAAGAACCATCTAAGAAATTATCACGCGGCGCATGCGTACACACATACGGAAAAACGCGTACACACGCTCGCACCCACACGCGCGAATATTTGGAAAAATAAAAATAAATTGTACACGAGCATGCCAGATACATCGATATCCTTCTTTCCCTCGCCATTTCCCAAATATTTACCCGTGGATAATATTACGTCCTAAAAATATGCGTATATATAGAATGTAGAAACTGCTGAAGGTATTCCATATTTATAAATTTGTCATTTACATCTAATATCATCAGTGTTTGTCTTAAATGATTTCAGATTCATTTAGATAAAGATGAAATGAAAATCTGAAAAATTCATCTTAGATGAGATGGTTTGAATTTGATTTATCTAGATGAAAGATCGATAGAGCTACTTATATCGATTTTTTAGACGGAATATCATATTCGCAAATCAGGAGAACTTGCACACCACAGGTAAACAAACTTGGAATAGCTCAAGAAATTCTATGTGCGGAGCAAAATATGCGACAGCCGATTATACTCACCGAGATACTCGAGCCTTTCTTTCGCCATTATTAAATTTGTACGCATCTTGTCGTGAAGTCTCTGAGCGTGCTCCCATACTTCACCGTGTCCGCCGTTACATTCTATGGCTATACCCTTCTCTAGTTCTCCGATTCCCTTCTTGTATAATTCTATCGCCATCTCTTTCTGCCCTGTTGTAAGAGATACAAAAAAAAAACCGATTTGAGAAAAAAGAGAAAAACATAATAGTGCCACAAATAATTAGTCACTAATAGTTTAAGGGCTAATTTTTTAATAATTATTTTAACAATTTGACATACAAAAACATTCAAGAAAATTATACTTAAAATACATAATCATTTTGTATCTACAATATTTAATTACCTCTATAGTCCTATTTAATTAGCACAATTTAACAATGAAATGACAAAAATGAAATTTCTCATATCTCAATAATTACATATGTATACATTTTTTTGGGGACACCTTGTACATATATATAAACAATATACCTTCATTATCTTCATCAATCTTCAGCGCCTTGCTGATAAACTCAAACGCTCGGCGATGATGATGCTTCTGCTTGGCTAGCAGAGGATCCGCCGGGCCTGGGCCGATGGGACGTCTGGGTCCTTGCGACATGGCTTCTGTCTCTGCCTGGCTGCCGTTGATCAGACGACCGGACAGAGCATCCGTCGGCTTCTGACCGACAACGATCTCCAGCTGGCAGGCCTGCTTGGACGCCTGTCTACGCTGGATCAGTTGAGACGTCGAGGTGTACAGATACCTGAAGACCACGAACAGCTGGTAGAGCAGAGTCCTCAGTATGTTGAAGAGCAGTATCAACGGGAAGGAGACGATGTAGAGATTCCGCTTGTGCACCGACGGCTGCGAACTGTCCAGGAACCGATGATGGTTGTGATGAAAGTGATTGTGATGATGGTGGCCGCCGCAGTTTACCGTCGTCGTGGTTTTGTCGCTATTCTCACTCTTGGTCACGCACAGCTTCTTCGGCGATTTCGTGCCAAATTTTCGTGCCGGGCGCGCGCCATCGCTGTAAGACATCTCCCACGGGGTGTGTTCACGCTCGCGCCTCAGTGGCTGGGCTACGCGTAGCCGTCGACGATGATGACAGCCGCAGGCGGCCGTGCCGGCATCCCCGACGACGACGACGACGCGATCGAGGGACGACGAGGGTGGTGCAGCGGCGGGCAGTCTACATTGTCTCCTCGGATTGAAATCCCGCCCGGCCGAGGAACGAGAATGGGGAGAAGGTGGAGGAGGAGACGCCGCGGTGGGTCGCGTTACGACGATTATTGCGTGTAGCCTCACGAAGAGGATGACTGGGGAACGCCAGCGACAGCGACGACGAAGACTCACGTGTTTCCTCCTCGAGTTTCTCTTCGGCGAATCTTCGACGACCAACGGAAGAAAGTGAGACCTCGCTCAGCTCGAGCATCGCTTGTTTTGATCCGCCTCGGACGCTCTCCGATATTCCCGGCACGAATTCTTACCACCACCACCTCTCCATCCCCCTCCCTCGCTCTCTCAGTATTGGTTTCAGGAGACTAATGCCCATATCAGACTACGGATTGGGAATTGAGATTGGATTGAATTTGACCAATCAATGCAAAGTTCACTAAACTTCATTAGACTTGAGTTTAGTTAACTTTGCACTGATTGGCCAAATGGATCGTCTGCTGATTGGATCGACGTTTGACTCTTGTCTGCTGATTGGCTCCGATGCTCGACGCTACCATGAAATTGTACGTTCAAAGGTAGGAAATGGTCCGTTCTTTTTAGCTGAACTGCTAAACTGGTGCACTAAGTTAGAGTGAGACAAGTATATATTTTGTCTCGCTCTAACTTATGCACCAGTTTAACGGTTCTAAAAAGAGCGGACCAACAGATTTACGGTAATTTGAATTTGACATGGCGGGAACGTATCGGTCATTTTGCTTCATTTCAAGAGGCGAATGCGCCGAACATGAACGTTTTTTTTTTATAAAAATATAATTTTTTCATAAACATGCACACTTCTTTTGTTTGTGTTTGTTCAGAAAATATATTGTGATGTAATTCGGTTACCTCAACGCTACTTTAATGAAAATGATACGCACATGGTTTTACAGATTATATTTGGTTATTAGTATAAATATAAATATATATATATATATATATATA